>NW_015971806.1:0-262241 GCF_000732125.1 Scedosporium apiospermum
TTTTTTTTTTTTTTTTTTTTTTTTTTTTTTTTAAAAAAAAAAAATTGCTCTTGATTCGAGTCATATCTCGATTCGAAGAACTGCTTTTTCGAATTCTATGTGCATTGGCAACAACTCCAAGTAATATGTTACGACCGGATGGTTTCCGGCACGGGTACAGACAACAGGGATATATCATCTCATCCAGCTTTGATCAATTGATATTCTTTCGTTCTTCGGCGGCCTCATGCACCACCAATGAAACCCCTGCTTGCCAGAGCCAATCTCCACGCACAAGCCAACCTTACCGCCCGCTCCACGTGCTCGAGCGAACCATGCCATTCAGACTGGGCTGTGCCGACAAGGGTGTATTCAGCTCAATTTTATTTCCTTCCCCGCCACCTTATTTATTTCTTCTTCCTCGAGGAAGAACCATCCTCGACACATTCGAGAGGCAAAGTCGCGTTAATGCGGTAGACCCTCCGAATATGGCCTCTGAAATCCCGGAGTGCACGCGGTCGTGCTTGCAGGATGCAGTCAACCGTGTTGGGTGCCGGGACCTCGAAGACACGGCATGCTACTGCACCCCAAAAAATCAACAAGCGATGAATTCCGATTCCACCGCTGTATCCTGCATCTTGGGCGCCTGTCCCTCTGAAGAGCTTAGCAGTATGCTTTCAACGGCTTATGTCCCCGATTCGTCCCCTCACAGTCAATCGCGTATAGTGACAGTTGATGCTAACGCCTGCCTCTATCGTTCTTAGCGGTAGTATTTTCCCTGAGCCTAATATGCCTCGGAGTTGGATCGAATCCGTTTACGGTGCTTCCAACGGTGCTTCCGACAGGGCTCCCAACAGCATTCACGATCCCAGAATTCACAATTCCGACCAGCGAGACCACACCCACCAGCGCAGGCAGGGAAGCTGGAGGCCAGGACAACCAGGGCTCGGGAAGAGGCCTATCGGCGGGAGCGAAGGGCGGGATTGCGGCGGGTGTTATAATCTCTGCCATTCTACTCCTAGGCGCTCTCTTCCTATATCTTCGAAGTCGGCGCATTTCCAAATCCACCCCGACCCTTCCTGCGGCCGGTATGGCTCCGGCCCCAGCTCCAGTGGAACATCTGCCTCCCGACCCAGCATCAGGGCCTCCTCAAAAGACCTATCTACCAATATCTGTCCTAGGACCCACAATCTCTCCGCAGCGGCCTCCAGCCACCGAAGTTAATCTGCCATTTGCTGCGCAGGGGCAGATGCCGCAACTACCGCAACGGGACTACACTCCTATGAGCAATACTAGCACTGTCCACGAACTTGGAACTACGACCCATCACTCGGGACAAACAGACCCAGCAGAACTGGGTGTTGGCGGTGTTGTTCCTGGAGTCTATGAGCTGAACACCGCACAACAGATACACAGGGCGTCTGAACTAGAAGGAAGCGGCCGCCCAGCCCAACGGTTTGGGTGAATGCAGGATCGCAAATATAAAGTATATTACGGGAAGTTCTGGAAAACTGTGTGGGGAAAAGTCACTATTATCATCAAGAGGCATAAATATAATAACCTAATCTGTTAGGACGTGGGGCTCTCGCCCGCAATATGTACTATGCATGCGGTTTGACAGTAGTACGCGTATATCGCGAAACGCATGGTTATATATGGGGCATTCCCTATCGTTCTTGACACTGCATCCGTTCATGTGCCCACTTTACATTAAATATTGCTGTCACTTCCGTGTTAGAAACTAAATCTAGGAAGCCAGGTACTTCGGCCCGCGTCTCACCCCAACGTAGTCTCTGCGACCTTTACTCTTTACCGACTTGTGCTGCCAATGACCATAGGACATCCATCCACTCAGTTCCTTGGGAATGGATCCAGATTGAGACTTCTTGGGCTTACGACCGAAGTGTTCGGGGTAGCATTGATATGCGAAGGGAAAAGAAGGTGATACATATAATAAATCCAGTACTACCCGACTCTCCACGATATCACAATCTTAACTCAAATGACACCGAAGTTCCAACCGTTCCCCAGATCTACCACTTTATTCCTTCTGCCAGTCCCCTCAAGGTGCCCAACGCCAAGCTGGGTGTTTCCACTCCAGATTTTCTATCTCGGCTTGAGACAGACCGCTTAACTCCTGGTCGACATCTCTCTTCTCTCGCCTTCGGTTATCCCAGTTCATCCATAATGATGTGAGTATGCCACAAACCAGAATACCGCTTGCTGCCCCAAGATTAAGCCCGTTGCCAATTTTATAGTCAGGAGCGTCCCATTTGATATAGGACCAAGTAGAAATTAGTCCACCAACATTTCCAAACATCATATTAGTGGCCAAGGACATGCTTCGTGAGGTATCCGAGATGACTTGTGCAGAGACCTGGGCATTCGTCAAGGGGCCCATGGCGAATGTGCTAGACGCAATAAGGAACGTAGCAGCGTATCGTACTTTTCCATCCGTAGACGCCAAGAACATGAGAAAGCCACTCATAACCATAGGAGCAGAGAGGATCATCCAGATTTGCCGCTTGTCGGTGATCCAGCTCAGGGCTGGGAGAAGGAGGGTGAAGAATGCGCCGACGATATAAGGCGGAACCGTGGCTAGTTGTTTCTGGACAACAGTATGCGTCGGGTAAATGGTTGAGACAATGGTAGGCAAGAAAAATGCTAAGCCCTGCACTGTAATGTTGCAGAGAAGGAAAAGCCAAGAGGTCGCAAGGACAACGGGGTTCCAGATGCCCAGCCAGGCCTTTTTGTTGTCATACTTGTCCAAGAGAGCAGTCTGCGCGACACGCTCCGACTTCACACGGGCAATGGCAAGGTCCTTCTCCTCTTGGGTTAACCAGCGAGCTGTCTCGGGTCTATCCGTGATGGTAATAAATGCGATAAGAGCGATGCCAATGGTTATGATGCCCTCGATGGCAAAAATCATGCGCCATTCTGTCAGGCTGCCAAACTTTGGTAGTCGCAAGATCGCCGACGCTAAGAAACCTCCAAAGGCTCCAGCTAAGGGGACCATGACGACATACAGGGAGAGGCGGAATGCTACAGTAAATCTCAGAGGTTAGTTTCTTCCACAAGAATACGCGATGTTCAAGCCAAAATCTCTGCACTTACCGAGTTCCGAACGCCTGTACCACCTTGAAAGATAGTACGAGGTGCCTGGCATCATCCCACTTTCGAAAATCCCCAAGACGAACCGAACACCACAAGCCTGAGGGAGATCATTCACGAACGCCGTCCCAATCGACGCAATTCCGAAGCCAAGGGCCAAGATGGGGAGGAACCAACCGGGCCCCATCCATTTGCAGACAATATTAGACGGGATTTCGAAAAGAATGTAGCTGATGTAGAAGATGGAAAGCAGCTGGTTATAGTCGTAGGTTCCTGTCATTCCCAAGTCTTTTTCTAACCCAGCAAGTCTTGCATTTCCTTTTGCCAGTGGGTTAGCTGCCGGATGTTGGTTGTACTTCAACTTCAGGGGTAAGGTGGCGTACCGATGTTCGCACGATCAATAAAGCAAAAGAGGTAGATGAGCGCAACGGTTGGGATGACCATCAAATCAATCTTCCATGTCAGTCGCCTTTCGGCGGCTTTGTCAAACTGGACAAGGGATACACCGTATCTAGGGGGCGTCAGTAAGTGTTGCCTATGATGGGCTGAGCCGAGTTGGGTTTTGTAAGCGAGTAGTACCTGTCAGTGGCTACGAAACCACTCTCAGCCGCAGCATGAATATTGCTCTCATGGTGGGTTGCTTCAGCCGTGTCACTAATAATTCCTTTCTCGTTATCAGATTCAGAAACCAGAATGGTCTGGTTTGTTGTTGGGGGCGCCATGGCGACGTCCGTGGCTGTGTGCGGTGATCAATACTCTGGCTGTGAGCAACGGTGGTAATTTTAGGAGAAAGACGCGTTGACACTAGCTTCTCGGCCAGGGGGGATCGTCCAAAATGTGAGGAGATGTAGTGATATTTAACAATATTCAAGAATGATGGAATGGAGTTTCACAAGGGACATAGAGATTACGGGGTTATATCGTATTTAAACAAGATCCAGCCACTGTGGATGGTAGATCCTCTTCATCTGAGATCTTCCCGGAATCCGGAATCCCCAATTTTACCCTGGTAGACCGACCTCCCACTACGACAGATTACGACCTCTTCATGACCAGTTTTGGGCGTGTCTGTACTTGGCAACAGGGGTTGAGGTCGTCCAGGCCTTTCAGAAACCATACTTCTGTTCCACAAGAGGGATAGCGTCCTTTTCCCCGCTTCCCAATTCCGGGGTAGGCACTGTGGGGTGCATAGCTGCGATCTTGCTCTTCGGAATTACTCTCATCTTCATTGGATCAAATTACGTCTCTCGGAATCCTTAGATTTGTCGTCATTTCATTCAGAGTCAGCCAGGTCCGGGAGTGACATCCTCTATTGAATTTTAGCATTGAGCATGGCTCCATTCGGGAACGAAGATACGCCCGCAAGCATCTTTTGGGAAAGAGGGTTACCAGGACTGCTCTCCCAAAAAGTAAATTTGGGGGACGCAACCAAGGGTTGTAGGAATAGGGAGACGAGACAAGATCTCGAGACGCCGGTGGTCCTGTGGTTTCGATTGTCGTTGGAAAGCCCTGAAAATCGGAGAGAGGGGCGAGCACGGCAAGGAGAGTTTGATATATTATTTTCAATGTATCAACATGCAGTAGGCCCCAAACGATATATACATTGTCTATCCATTTAAGAAAACATGGCTCCTTACTCTTAAGTCCGCCGGAGAGAAAGTTAGAAAGTAAAGATGTTATCCTGAACGTTTAGAAAGTCTTGCATGTCCGCGAAGAAAATGTATGGAAATGTGTCTAGGTTCCCAACTTGGTCTTTTGCGGCACTCCTAACAATCACACCCGACTCGCCAAACGAAGGTGAGGATTCCATAGTCAACGGCGGCTGGGACGGATAAGAAGCCTCTGTAATACGTTGGAATCCACTGTCGTTAGTCATAGGAGCCAGCTCTGCTCGGCCTGACTGAGGCGTCCTCATAACTGCGGTATACGTGGGTTCTGGGTCTATATCCAGTAAATTGATGTCATCATCCCTGCCTGCGAACTGTATGGTCTCCGAATCACCATGCCGTGAAGTGGATAAGCTGTCCGAAACAGGCGTGAATGCTGCTGTTGGCAACGGGTCCACCTCGTCACTACGCGAGCCGGCTGTCATATTATGCACATCCATATCGCTGGCGGACTCTCGGCGATCCACGGCAGGTTGGTTTCCTCTACTCTCCTTTGGGGAGGAAGAGTCCGAGGCGGTAAAAGCGGTGCTCCTTTGTGTTCTTGAGTTAAGAGCGGCTTGGACAACCTTTAATTTCTCCAGCTTGTCGCAAAGCTTCCGCATCATCCAAGATTTGGCTGCAAGGCCCCTCACCAATCCCATTGCCATATGAAGCTCCTCGGAGCAGGATGGCTCGCTAGCGTCCTTCCTATGTCCAACAAAAAGCAGGATCGATGAAAGAGCTGACTCGAGGAAGTGATTAAATGTCTTCTGTTGGGCCTGATAGACATCAGAAGTTCGGGCCATCGTAACCAAAACTCGGATGGTGTCGCAAGCGACCTCGATGACGGTCTGCATGCTTGAGGTATCTACATCGCGAGGTCCGGATTGGAAAGCCGAGTGTCGCCGTATCACAATCCTCATTTGGTTGGCCCGAAGATAGAGCAGGAGCCGGAGCCGATACTGGCTACGTGGCTCCGTCGCGGGATTAAACTCGGCGCGGTTGCCGTTGAACCGGAGGAAATAGGGTAAATTACGTCTCCACTCCACGACCCTGAAGTCAGAGAAATCCCGGGCCGTGCTCGATGAGCCCTGGCCAAGAATAGAGGATCGGCACTCGGTTGCTATTCGACAATAAGCGACCATGGCTCTAACGTATGCAGAACAAAGAGAGTCATCCTATGGAACCACATTCAGCTATTTGATATGAATCGGGTGGGACCTTAGCCCGGTTGAAGGAGAAAAAGGAAGGGAATCATACCCAAGTATCCACATCGTGATCGATATCGGACTCGGAAATGGCAAAAGGGAGGCCTGTACCGAAGCTCCACCGTCGGTCCAATATATACGCCGACCACAGAATTTTCTCCGCTCTAGTCCGCTCTTGGGCAGTGTTGAATCGGTGGAGAGAATTTGAATTATGATAGCCGAGCTCCTGGAGTATCCTGAGGACACCGCCGATACACCTCCACGCAAGAGACTCCCGATCCGTCATGAAGTAGTATATGCTCTATCGACGAATAGCAGTGTCAGTGAGCTTAACAGCCTTGCTTGAGGGTGGATCATGTCAACCTCCGCCCTACTTACAATCAGCATGAGTAATTGGATAGTGTCTTCATCAACAGTCTCCATCTGAGACTTGCACGTTGCGTGCTGCCTTGACTTTTGCGTAAACGCATCGGTAAGCTCGCTGATACTCAAATCCTCAAGAACAGCTAGTATGGCGAGCAGTAGGTTCAAAATATGCTCTCG
The DNA here is from genome assembly GCF_000732125.1 of Scedosporium apiospermum. NCBI lineage: Eukaryota > Fungi > Ascomycota > Sordariomycetes > Microascales > Microascaceae > Scedosporium > Scedosporium apiospermum. The sequence goes on from NW_015971806.1 coordinate 6,488, forward strand.
GTGACCGATCATGGGACTAGGATCCAGAGTGGCATCCTGGGAAACAGCTTTAAGGTCATCCCGAATGGTATCAAGATCTAGAAAGGGGTATTGCACGCCAACTTCCTCCCCATATACCTTGAGGATGTTAAGGCATGACTGTAACCCAATGAAGCGTGCCAGATCTCCGGTACCATTGTCTAATCTCCAGTCGTGCACTTTTCGCAAGATTTTGACAAAGCTCGGGGGGTGGCTTCGTCGCGGCGTCTGGGCAGCCACAGTGGTCGACTCTGAGCTCACATGGAGTTCCTCGGCGAGGTTGAAGAAATAGTTCGAGCTCCCCGGCGGCGTGAATCCGGAGTCGTTATTCACCGAGGGAGACTTGGCTTCTTGCGCAACCTGTGTAGTGCTGATGGCGTCCGAAGGCGCTGTCGGTCGTGGCGGACTACCCCGTGATTCTCCTTCTGGCCGCTTCCTGGTTCAGGCATATTAGTGGGTGGATCGAAAGGATGTGTTGCGGTGTATGGGGGATGGAGGGTGGGCATAGGCCACCGAAGGAAAGGGGCGAAGAGGACGAGATGACCACGGACGGAACAGAAAGACGACGAACAATCTAGGGCGGAATCGAGAATAACGTTCATAGTTGCATTCTGACTCGCTGGCCGCACAGGCGGTGCAAGGTCTATTACCGCTACATTTTATTTTGCGTCGTTTGCATGCGGAACTGTAGGCATGGAAGAAAGGAGGAGCACATTAGTAAATGGCGCCTAATTAAAATAAGCTGCACGATGAGGATTAAGCAAACAGGGGAGATCAGAAGGGCAAGGGAGAAAAGGGGAAATCCAACCAGGCGACAGGTGTATACGGCTCCCGTTTCTTCCGCACGCCGGAGAGTGCCAGGACAGATGAGGTAGCCATGGTGGGTGGAGATATTTTGCTGGCAAGGTAGAGATGACTTGCTTGGAGGATTTGGGGTAGTTGATAGAGGGCAGGAGCAATAGGAGTGGAGACTCGGTATTTGCGAATAATCGACCCTCGATGACTAAGCTGCTCCAAAATAGTTCGGCGACCAGCAATGGCACACTGAGGTCCGTGCATTGCGGGGGTGGAGTAGCAGTGATGGGTGGAAGGAGCGCTGGAAAGGGAATAGCTTCACATCCTCCACAACCTTATAACTCGTAAGCATTCATGCAAAAGACCGCATGGGGGAAGAGCGAAAATCGGCAACGGCTTCGGCTAAGGCATAAAAGCTTCTTGCCTTTTACGAGGGCCTGGCCCCGGATCTAAGATTTCAAAGCATCCCCCCACGGGGCCCCGGCTAGTGCCGGAATCGGGCCAGGGTTGAAACGTAACAATCCAAAAAACGACTCAAGATTGATGCTACATAAATGATAAAATCTCGAAACCGAAGCCGGAACTCATCCTTATGTCGTCATTATTACGACATGCCGCACCTACTCTTGCCCTGGAGCCTTGAATCGCCTCTGAAGCTTTCCCCATGCATGCTCTACATACTCCTCCTGGACGCGCTGACAACGGACCAAGGACCAATCTGTGACACCCAGCATCAGGGAGCTCTCAAACATGAACGCCATGCTGCCCGCTCCCACCTTTTGTGGAGCCAACTCAGCGTTGCTGGCTGCTTCGAACGTCCCCTCATCCGGCCCGTGTGCAGCCATGACGTTGTGGAGAGAGGCGCCGCCGGGCTGGAAGCCATCTTGCCCGCCGGCTTTGGCATCGTAATCACCGGCGATTAATCCCATGAACTCCGACATGGTATTGCGATGATACCACGGCGGACGGAAAGTGCCTTCGGCTACAAGCCAGCGGGGCGGGAAGATGACAAAGTCCGCCACTGCAGTGCCTACAATAGGACTCGGTGCCGTAAGGACGGTAAAGATACTAGGGTCGGGGTGATCGTAGCTGATACTTCCGATGGTATTGAACCGGCCAAGATCATACTTGTACGGGTAGTAGTTGCCGTGCCACGCTACTACATCGAAAGGACTGTGATCCTGCGCCGCATCGAAAAGTCGCCCGCCAAATTTGACCGTGATGACCCAATCCGACTGATCGTCCTCATAAGCCGCGACAGGTGCCTGAAAATCGCGTGCATTCGCCAGACCATTGGATCCGATCGGGCCGAGCTCGGGAAGCTGAAAGTGGCCCTGGAAGAGCTCAAGAACGTATCCTCGACTTGGCCCTTCGGGCAGGTCTACGCGATATCGAATTCCTCTCGGGATCACCGCGATCTCCCCGGGGCGAACGAGAAGCCTGCCAAGTTCAGTCTGAATGTCAAGTGTGCCCTGTTGGGCGACAATTAAAAAGTCGCCATCGGCCGAGTAGAAGGCCTGTTTAGGCGGCATGTGCTTTCCCGCACCGTAAATGTAAATTGCCAGACCTGTCTTGGTAGTCGGATCTCCCGAGCCGGCGACAAGCCGAAGGCCGGAAGTGAAATCGAGGTCCTCGCTGGCTTCGAATGGCCGCCAGCGTAGTTGGTTTGGGACTTGGATATAATCCGGTTTGCCATTTGCCGGGTATCCAGAGAGCTCAGCCGCTGACGGCCGGAAGGCTCTCTGGGCGGCAGATGGGAGAATGCGGTAGAGCCAGGTCTGCTGATTTTCGTTGCGAGGAGCTGTGAAAGCGGTGCCAGAGAGCTTCTCCGCATAGAGGCCAAGTCCAACTTTTTGAGGAGAGTTCTGCCCTACGGGGAGAGCGCCTTCAACCGCCTCGGTTCTATCCACGATTGATGTTATTACTAAAACATGTACATAACAGCGGAGCAACCTCGAAAAATGATCCCCTCTGGTTTTAGACGTTGGAAAACACGTACTCATGATAAGAGCCCAATCCATTCAGATAGGTGTATTTTTCTTCTACTGTAAATTGACTTGTCGGCATGGTGACTTCTGACGGTGGAGGGGAGCAGAGCAGAGCTTCGTGATAAGGTGAAGTGCTGTGTGGCGAATCACTCAAATTCCTAGCCGGTATTTTGACTTCGTATACTTTTTTTTTTTCTTTTCCCTCCCACCCAGGACGTCTTTCTTATACTCCTAGCGTCATTCATCCCGATGAAGCAGACTATCGGCGCAATCCGACACATTTCTGTATGACGGCTTTTGATGGTGTGTTCCTCCACGGTCACCTTGGCACAACGGTCCAACTCGCTAGTCCGTCTTGGGTAATGGAATCGGAATCTGGAATATTTTTGGTGTGGGGTTCCGAATTCCGAGTCCCCGTTCATGAGGGGAAGCATCCAACCAGGATCCACACCACCTTTTCATCCCGGAATCGAAATTGCGGGGGAGGGAGCTACCCCAGGCCGGCTTCGAGGATTAACCACTAGGAGGGTCAGAAATCGTAAGCTGAGTGAATCTGGGGGAGGGCCTGGACCCGCTCCCGTTGCGCCGTGGAGGAAGAAGAAAATAATTCAATGGGAGTTCAAAATATAAGACAATGCCCCGAGCAGCTTCAGCTTCAGCTTCTTTCCAACTGTTCCCCAATCCAACTTGTCCATCTCTTGAGTCTTGACAGCAACTACTTATCCCAGCAGCACTATGATTACAGACATTACAGACGTGACCGCCATGATTGCGGGCATTGGAGACGTGCCGTACCAGGTCATCGGAGTCGCTGCTATTGCGGCGACTTTTGTCCTCATTAAACTGTTGGACTCGACCGACATTCCGAAAATCAAAAATCTCCCTTCCATCCCTGGTGTCCCCATCTTCGGTAATCTGTTGCAGCTGGGTACGGACCATGCCCGTGTCGCCGCGAAATGGGCCGAGCAGTATGGCCCCGTCTTCCAGACACGGCTAGGAACCAAGGTAAATCCAACCCATACCCAATATGAATGGATAATAGTCATTTTCTCCGATACTAAGACATAGAGTAGCGAGTAGTTTTTGTCAATTCTTACGAGACGGTTCGACACTTTTGGATCAAGAACCAATCTTCCCTCATCTCCCGACCCATGTTCCATACATTCCATTCCGTCGTTTCCTCCTCTCAGGGCTTCACTATCGGCACTTCACCGTGGGATGAGTCCTGCAAGCGACGACGCAAGGCAGCCGGAACGGCCTTGAATCGCCCCGCTGTCCAGTCTTACATGCCAATCCTCGACTTGGAATCCACAGTCAGTATCAAGGAACTCCTCGGAGACTCCAAGAATGGCACCTGCGATATCGATCCCACCCCCTACTTCGCTCGGTTTGCTCTGAATACCTCTCTCACACTGAACTACGGTTTCCGTATCGACGGAAACATTGACAGCGCCCTGCTGCGAGAGATCACCTACGTTGAACGCGAAATCTCCACCCTCCGATCGACGAGCAACAATTGGCAAGATTACGTCCCGCTCCTGAGGATATGGGGAGCTCAGAATTCAACCGCTAAAGAGTTCCGTGCCCGCCGGGACAAGTATTTGTCGGATATGCTTGCAGATCTCAAGGACCGGATCGCAAAGGGAACAGACAAGCCATGCATTACGGGAAATATTCTCAAGGACCCGAATGCGAAGTTGAACGAAGGTGAGAAAGGAACTGCGTATCTTTTTTGTGTGATCTGATTTGCCCAGTCATTTTATGTTGCCACGAGTTTGTGTTTGAGCCCCGCTAACCGTATTTATTTTGCAGCTGAAATGAAGTCCATCTGCTTGACCATGGTGTCTGCTGGTCTCGATACCGTTCCGGTAAACTTGATTTTGGGCCTGGCATATCTTTCCACACCCGATGGCCAGAAGATTCAAGAGAGGGCCTTGAGGGAAATCCAGGAAGTCTACCCTAATGGTGAAGCCTGGGAGAAGTGCTTGATCGAGGAAAAGGTGCCGTATGTTACTGCACTCGTCAAGGAGACACTGCGGTTCTGGACTGTCATTGCCATCTGCCTTCCGAGAACGAGCATCAAGGACATCGAGTACAACGGGTCCATCATCCCTGCTGGCACCACCTTTTTCATGGTAAGTTTCTCATTGCTCGTGGCACTGCATATAGTGGAGTTAGTCGCTTACTCATTGTCCAAAACAGAACGCCTGGGCGGCAGATTATGACGAGACCCGGTTCCCTGCTCCCTCGGAGTTCCGACCTGAGAGGTTCCTTGATGACCCGGAAACCGGCACTCCTCATTACGCTTACGGCGCTGGATCTCGTATGTGTGCCGGGTCTCATCTGGCCAACCGCGAGCTGTTCACTGCCTATGTTCGCCTCATAACCGCATTCCGCATCACTCAGGCGAAGGATCCGAAGGACCGCCCTATAATTGACCCCTTTGAGTGTAATAGCTGCCCCACGGCTCTTACCATCGACCCTAAGCCTTTCAAGATTTGTCTAAAGGCACGGAACGAGCCAGAACTGAGGAAGTGGATTGCGGCGGCGGAGGAGAGGACGAAAGACCTGTGAATATGAAAAGAGATGGATTGAAGCAGGGTTCGGGGCATCCAAATAAGGATTTTGTTTATGTAGTATAAGTCCATATGATTCAATTACGATGGTGATGATATCCCTTATTGAGTCTCCATCTTGCTCATTAAAGAAACGAAAATCAAGAAAAGAAAAAAATAAAATAAAAACTCCCATGAAACCGTGAAGACAGCACCAACACCATTGTAAATGTCTAGTCAAGACTAACATCGTCGCTGCAACTTGGAGTCTGTCCTCAATGAGAAAATATTCAAAGAAACTGTCGCGTACAACCTTCCAACATTGATCACGTCAATTTCCCGCAATGCGCGGTCCCGTTTCTCGAGCAGCGCTGTCAGATGAAGACGCACAATTCCGTCGTCCGTCGATGCTTACCCCGCGTCGGTTAGGGACGGCACCCCGACAGTAGCCGGAACTCAGATTTCCGAGCGCAGCACAGGAGACAATGATGGGAGACCATATAAGCTTTCGAAATAGTCCTACGTTTTGACGTGGCCAGGACCAATTGACAATACAACCACTCAACATGGCATCAGACACTTGCGAGTACTCTCTTTACACCTACTTCCGGTCTTCGTGCTCCGGCCGCATCCGGATTGCGTTGAACCTAAAGAAAATCCCATACAAGCCAGTCTACGTCAATTTACTGAAGGGCGATCAATCGTCGGCGGACCATGAGAAGATCAACCCATCCCGTGCTGTTCCAACTCTTCAGGTCACCAAGTCAGGCAAGGATACCTTCATAAGCCAATCCGTTGCGATATTGGAGTATCTCGAAGAGAAATTTCCCGGCCAGAACCCGCTGCTCCCTCCAATCACTGACCCCGAAGCTCGAGCTTCTGTGCGAGCGCTGGTGAACATCATCGCGGCCGACACACAGCCAGTCACGAACCTTCGCATTCTGCAGCGTGTCGACCGCCTTGGCGCATCGAAGGAGGATTGGAGCCGAGAACTTCAAGCGCAAGGACTCGCGGCCTATGAGCGTGTGATTACGGCCACAGCTGGGAAGTACTCTGTGGGAGATTCTATAACGTTGGCAGACGTTTGTCTGGTCCCTGCTGTTTGGGGTGCCGTGAGATGGGGCGTTGACATGACAGCGTTTCCGACTATTCAGAGGATTTACGAGGAAATGGACAAGGAACCTGCTGTCCAAGAGGCTCATTGGGCAAAGCAAGCGGACACTCCCGAGGGGTTGAGGCAGTAGTGATAGACATATCGAATTTGTCAAAGAAAGACTTTGGTCCACGATCCATGTTTTATTATTCCTAGCTCAGTGAATCGTGCACTTGTCAGAACTGGACGCGCCTCCAGATCTAGTACTTGTCCCTCCCTCGCTTCTCCTTTCTGTATTTTATGAATATTTTTAATATCCCATTTTATTTTATTTATTTATGTTATTTATTTATATTTTACTTTTATCTATGTATTTAGTATTCCTTCTCAATCAGCCTCATCTTTTCCCTTCGGACGTCCAAGACGCATTGCAGCTTTGGAAGTCTCCCCCGTCCTGTTCATGCCGAGCACACTCGCCGACATTGCTGATCGGCGAGATGATGCGCTAATTCGTATTAATCTGCAGCTCCCACCAATTGCCACAATTGCTCAATTGATCCTCTGAAAATTGTGGGACGCGCAGACAACGAATCGGATTGCCCAATTGCACTTTGGCTGGATCTCGCCGCGTCACATTTCCACATTTCCGCAGACTCAGTAGACGGAATCGGCGCCGGCTAGCTTTCCACTCTAAAATTCATTCCGAGCACTGGAATGCATTCCATATTTCCATGCTCTGGGAAAGACACTTCCGCGAAATTTCCGTCGAAAATGCGGCCTTATCAGTGAACCCCGCATTGGATATTACGCCGTAACCACTGCCGAATGTTGTGTAAATAGTCGGCCATCATTGCTTGCAATAATTACATCACTCACACAATAACATTTTGCACAAACATTTTGGCCCTGTCTTGGAGTCTTGCGCATTCATTTGTCTCCCTGAACCTCAGTCAAGACAATACCCACAAAAATGACCGCAACTTGGGTTCCCGACATCTCGCCGGAGAGCCCCTTCTCCATAGCCAATATTCCATTCGGGATTATTACCTCTCAAGATGATCCTACGCCGAGGGCCGCCGTAGCCATTGGAGACTACGTACTTGATCTCAAGCAGCTCTCCCAGTCTGACAATTTTGCCCAATTATTCCCGATGCTGAAGGATCATCCCTATGTTTTCCAAGAGCCTACGCTGAACTCATTTGCAGCGCTGGGCAGACCAATTCACGGCCAAGTGCGGAAAATTATCCAGGATCTTCTCTCATCTGAGACCTCGAACCCCGCAGCTCTACGAGACAATGAAGATTTACGAAAGCGGGCTCTCCTACACCAAAGCGTGGTCCAGAATCATCTGCCCTTGAGCATAGGCGACTACACGGATTTCTATGCCGGGTATAACCACGCCTATATGGTTGGCTGTATGTTCCGTGGCCCTGCCAATGCCCTGCAACCGAACTATACACACTTGCCCGTGGCCTACCATAGCCGCTCGTCCAGCGTCATCGTTTCAAAAACTCCTGTGTATCGACCAATCGGCCAGATTCTCCTGGATCCGACAGCCGAAAAGAAACAGCCAACCACGGCCCCTTCGAGGCGACTCGATATCGAGTTAGAGTTGGGTGCCCTCATTGCAACTGGTAACGAGCTCGGATCCCGGGTCAATGTCAACGATGCTGAGAAGCATATATTTGGCTATGTGCTCCTCAATGACTGGAGTGCCCGAGACGTACAAATGTGGGAGTATGTGCCACTCGGCCCGTTTAATGCGAAGAATTTTGCCAGCACAATCAGCCCATGGGTTGTGCTGGCTGATGCGTTGGAGCCTTTTAAAACAAAGGGGATCGAGAACAAGACCGAACTTCAGGGCTACCTCAAGGAATCAGCGGCCAACAATGTGGTCGAGCTTGACCTGGAAGTTGAATTGACCAGTAGGTCTCCCGTGCCCCCGCATATTAACTCCAAAGTATGAATGGCGTTCTAATAGGATTAAAAAAATAGCACCGGAGGGCCATGCCACGACGATATCGAAGACAAGCTCAAAGAATCTTATGTGGTCTTTCCCCCAGATGATTGCGCATCATACGCTTGGGGGTTGCCCGCTTCGAACTGGAGATCTTCTTGGCTCTGGTACCATTAGCGGAACGGGACTTGACCAGAAGGGGAGCTTGTTGGAGATATCCAATGGGGGTAAGAATGATATTTCACTCAATGGGGGAGGCGTTCGAAAATTCCTTCTGGATGGCGATACCATTACCATTCGCGGTGCTGCAGGAGCAGCAGGGCAAAAAGTTGGGTTTGGCGAGTGCATTGGTAGAATACATGCTCCTAAAGATCAGTGATCACATTAGATATATTTAGGCCTCGGAATAGAACTACTGATGGCTGCGCCAAGGAGTCGTCATACAACATTGCTCTCAGAGTGTTTGGACGAAGTTCACAGGGTAGTAGCAGACGCTCCCTAGGATTCTCAAGCTCGATTGAACAGGGAAATATGCCAGCTGGCTTTGCACCGAGACTCCATGATCCTGTTTTAATTTCGATAATTTTCGTCTCGTTTTGTTGCATAAGGTTATTTAGGGACTGGATCGTCGCGAACCCGAAACTGGAGGAACGACAAGCCACCCCTAACCAGCACATCCTTTACGTACTGTAGGTTCGCTGGTGACACAACAAAAAGTTCGACAAATCACATACTTTTGTAGTTGTTACGTATGTAACCTTAAACTCTTAAACTGACCATCGGGGGTTGCGACACTGTCGTCGGGACTTACCACCATTTGAGCACGGCTTCTTCTTCAAACACCCACAGGTATCCTAGAAGCAGACTCGTCACTCGATTTATTCTAGGGAGAACCCCGGTCTGCTACCCTTTCTTGAATACCAGAGCACTCGGAAAACACCAGCATATCCGACTATCAACGCAGGACTTGGGATCACAAAAGACACAACGCTGCGAAAACGCCTTCCCTCTTACGAATTCCATGGCCGCGATTAGAACATTCACTGTCGTCGAGGATGCGCCTTCCCACGACGGATGCCCCTGCGCCTCAGCCAGGGAGGGTGAGGAGCTCGATAAAGCCTACGAACATGACAACCTTATGGAAGGCGTGTCCAACTACGAAGCGCCCGGCCGTCCCCAATATGGCATTCAAATCCACGATACGACACAGAAAGCGGCCGACAAAGAGCATTTACGGAGGCTGGCTAAGACTCTACATGAGATGACAAACTACCCCCGTGGCTTAGATGGAGGCGATGATTACCGAGACAGGCTCGACGTCTACGGACTTCCCATGTCGGACAATATACCGCTGAGGACCGTGTAAGGCGATGTATCGAGCACAACAAGAAGGAGATCCATACGAGGACGATGAATCAACGTGCAGACTTCTTCATCCCACCGCTATACCTACTAGTTGGGTACCAGGGGGCTGTCATTGTAATTCATCGCCCAGAACATCATTGGATAGCTGTGGAGGGAGAGGATATTCTTTCTGGTGAAAAGGGACCTTTCATTGTCGGCAGCTGGGACTTTAGGACCAACGGATTGGCTCTCTATACTCCTCCTGCTGTGCGCGATTCTACTGTGCCAGAGATACAGCTTATTTACGTACAAACAAACGCTTGGGGAGTATATTTTGCACTCAATGAAGCAGATGATCTCTTGGTTCAATGAAGCCTATGCTCCGGAACATCTGGAGCAGGATCTAGCAAGGTACGCTGCTGAGAAGAGTAACGTGCACCTAGGGAACTGGATCGGTCAGTTAAGATGAGGCCTTCTCGACAGGTGGTCATGTGACCAAAGGTCATCCTGCTAGTAGTCACGTGAGCATGGACAATCATCTCAACCCGATCCCAAGCTCGTTACCCCTGATCCACCTCGGTCGATGAAAGTGGGAGAGTCCAAGGAGGATCGCGCCGAAATGGATGACCAACATTATAATCAGAGGCCGGTACCCCAGTTTCGTCATATAATATCTTCAACCTTGGAACGAGTGGGGTTTGGATTCCGAGCGAGAAGGGATCGGGACTACCATTCTCGCGTTTCTCCCAGCCACCCCCCCTTATCTGTCTCACTTCCTGAGACTGTCACCTGCACCCATATCGCTCACTCATGGTTTTCGGAGGCGGTCGTACCTACGGATGAGAGCGACCGTATGAGGGATGTAGAAAATGCGCGAGCAACTCTCGGCGAGCTCCTGTCCGAGTCTGTCATCTTTGGAACCATCAACGCCTTTTACCCACCGCAACCTACCCTAAGCCAAGAGAAGCAATCCGTCATTCGACGTCAGCTTTTATCAGCTTTCGAGTTGTCAACCCAGCGTAAAAGCGGTTCGCCATTTCGCCGGGCTCCGCAGGGCCGGCTCCCGCTTGAGCGTACCTTTCACCGATTTCCAGACCTGCCCGCCGAGATTCGTCTCCAGATATGGGAAGCTTCTCTTCCAGGGCGCGGCTACCGCACTTTGCACATAGGCCAGATGGTTGGTGAGCCATACTGCTGGACAGCGAAGCTCCCAATGCCAACCTTGTCTCGTGTTTGTCGCGAATCACGCGAGGTGGTTCTCAAGCGAAATATTTTCCCGATTTACGGCTGTGCACCGTACCGAAGTGGTCCCGGGTCTTCCCATGACGTTACACGGCGGTTCATAACGTCGTGGGCATCTTGTGACGATTGCCTCGACTTTGGATCCGATTGCCGTCCGGCTGCTTTGAGATGCGGGGACTATCTGGAGCGAATTGGAGACTTCGCGGTTCCCGCACATAGCCTCACTAGCATTCTTCTTCCCGCAGGTATTGACAACGAGACACGCGGCAATAACCAGCTGGGCGATATCTGGGGAGGGGCGAAGCAACTGATGGTGGTTATTCAAGTCATCTACATATCTCTCCCAATTTTACCACCGTCTGAGATTTCCGACCACTCCAGGCAATGGTATCACGATGAGCAGCCCATCTTGAACGATGATGGAATCAGTGTGTGTAAGGTAGGTGGTTTAGTAGAGGGACCACCACTGGATCCCCTTCTTTATCGCGCCTCAGTCCATAGGAGACCGAAGAACCATCATATTACTACCGTCGCCAGCGTCTACGACAAACCAAGGATCAAAGAACTCCTAGCCCTAGGTACCGTTACTCGACATTGGACAAACCGGGCTTCACGCCTTCGCGCTCTACATTACCATTCGAACGCATTCTGTATGGATTGCCTGGTGGAATGGTGGGAGAAATACGCTCGAACAGCAGCTGAGGCAGCATTGATGGGACAAAGGCACGGTGCACTCGATCTGGATGGGGATGGGCTTGAGAATAGAGAGTTTAATGTATTTCCACAGTTGATACCCGCAATACGCTTCAAGCTCCAGTGGCCGGACTTGGAGGACCATTTGTAAACAGCGACGAACAGTGCAGCCGTTCTAAATATACGAAGTCACGAATTGCGCCCGTTGTGAAGTGCCTCTTTGGAGAGTTAATCTCTCCTCTAACCGTGACCGTGCCTTGCCTTAGAGCGGATGCACATCATCCTTAATGTGATAGATCGCTCGCTCCATGACCGCCGAATCCCCTACCTCAAGAAGATCAATAATGGCCACAGCACTAAAATCAGCATCACCGACCGATTGATACTAGCCGAGAAAGTCTCAAAACCACCACCGGTGTCGAATTAACTCATACTGTTGGATGATATGGATACAATGACGAACACAAGGTCTCTTTTAAACGGCGACTTATATTGATCCGTGCTGTGTCTTGGGGGATGAGCAAAATGCGGAAAAAGACGAAAGACGAAAAGCGAAAATAAAAAGAAAAGAGCAGAAAAGAAAAAAAAAAGGAAAAAAGGGAAAAAAAAAAAAGGGGGGGTTTGGGGGGGGGGGGGGGGGGATGAGTCGAGCGGAAGGCAGACAAACTACAACGAAAACAACGTCGGTGATTCCAGGAGAGAAATTTCCTGGCAGGAAATGGTGCCAGCCGGCCGGACCGCCAACAACCACTTCTTCACTCCGCTAAGCGCCATGAAAATGCAGGTACAAACTCATTCAGAACTCCTCCACGACTACAAATTTAGGCGCACTCCTGGAGCATAAAACCAAAGATCAGAAGAGCCAGAGGTCCCATGTGCTCAGCCTTGTCTATGCTGTACGGTCCGACCTCTTGGATATGGAGGAAGGCATCGGACTTGTTGAAGGACTGCGAACCCCGAATATAATCAACGTACGCAGCGCCAAGGGTTGCGAAATTGAGGTATACTTCATGGCGGTCCTGAGAGACGAGCAATCGACTGCAACTTGCCTGTTAGCGAAAGGGTGCCAAGAAAAAGGGGGGGAATTGTAAGAAGGGGGACCAGCTCACGTCGTTTTCATTTTCTTGTTCGCTCGCAATTCGTTGAGATTGGCAGGAGGGTTAGTGCATATCCACGCCGCCATCTGCGCAGCCTCCTGCATCCTGATCTCGTATCTACCCTGGCGGCGAAGGTATGGCTTGACCTCCGCGATGGCCTTAACCTCAAGGCCTTGGTGCGTGCGAAGGACGCCGTCCACCCTCGCCTCAAAAAATTTTTCCTTCGAGCTGTGAGCCTCATTTGAGACAGAAAAAGCTTTACGCGACAGAGACCAATCGGCATTCACGCCAGGGAAGTTGATTGTGACGGCGATGAGAAATGTGATGAGGGCTGTGTTGACGATTTGCTCATCCTCTATGGCCGTCATATGACGTCCCGTGACGCCGTCGGCCGGGGAGTATGGGGATGGAGCATCAGCTATCTTCAGTTTCCCGACTTTAGAGGCAAGTCGTGATGTGCTGGAGGATGAGTCAGAGGAACCGCTGTCAAACAAGGTGTTCTCTACACCTGTTGACTTGGTCGGGGTGGCCGGGAGCCTTGATGACCCGTACGAGCTCCAGTATCGCGCGCTCGTGTCAGAACCGGGGAGAAGTCGAGCTTAGGTGAACCATCCAGATCAGTGCCTGGGGCGTCCGGGTCCGTGCGCAGTGAATCGTGTGATGCCAGCTGGAAATAACGGACGAGGCTGAATGTACCTAAATCGGGGAAGGCGTTACTTGAATCACGGCGGGGCCGGCCCGAGGCGTGATGAGAGGTGATGGAATGTAGATACTGTTTGAAAGGTGCCGAGTTCTTGAGAAACTCACGTGCCCAGTTTCTGTGTTTTTCGTCGACGAGCCTTTTCCGAGTGGGTGCGTCGTAGAAATTGCTTGCCTGGACCGGTCGTGTGTAAAGCACACGCAAGCAGAAGGAACTTCTTAATAGTCATCTTCAAAGCTGAATCACGAAGGTCTGCCTGGTGAATGGTCGTGTTCCCTAGGGCGTGTTTTTTCACCTGGTTGCGCCAGGCAGTGGGGGTAGAAGGTAACTGATCTGTCACTGGTGCCATTATCAATCACAAAGGTCAGGGGGACTTGATGAAGGTTTGATAGAAGGGGAAGATTTGATAGAAGGTGGGTAGAAGGTGGGTAGAAGGTGGGTAGAAGGTGAAGGTTTGAGAGATGGGGATGAGAGAGGGTTTGAGTCAACGATGTCAATCAAGTTTAATTCTGTCTGAAGAGCATGCCTGGTCTCACTCAGCGTCAGTTGTCGGAATTTCTAAATAGGTTTTGGCTTGCAAGGCAATCAATCTACAAATGCCTTAGATTCTGAATATCGGTGAGCGTTATATAGACAGGCTTTGAATCTTGGCGTCTTAAACGGAAGTGTAATCCAGTACATATTGGACAATATCTACCACGAAACCCGACTATGTTGTTTCCGTTCTTTTGTCCTCAGTTGACTCCTCTTCATCTTTCTTGAACCCCACGTAGTCAATTCCTACTCGGGAGACAACCAAATAAGCCGGGACGACAGCCAGGCCCCAAAGGCCAAAATTTATGCCGAGGGCGGTAATGAGCTAAGTGATGAAGAGTAAGCGATTAGTCTCTTTGCCCGCGATTCTCCTGAGTCTGGGGGTCGTGTTATTTTAACGTACTGGTGTGGACGTTGAGCTGATCCCCGAAGATATACATTGCCCCGCACTCTCCAAGGCTCGAACGTAACTTGTGAGGCGGGGGAAGTCTGCCGCTTCTCTTGCCAGGCTTCCAACTAGCCAATAACCGTAGTTATACGTTAAAGCCCAGTTTACCTGCCACAAGATGTAGAGAGCCCATCCGCGCCCAAATCCTTCATCGACCCAGTCTAGAGACGGCTTATGCTCGGAGTAGCCTTTCTGGACGATGGTTCCCCAGATCCAACAACCTCCAATGAGGGCCATCATAAAGATATACGCGAATTTCGCACGATTGTTAAGCGAGGGGCGCTTCCAATCCAAGAAGGTACCCATGATCAAGGTGGCGAGAATCTGCGCAAGGCCAGTAATAAGCGAAGCAAGAGCACGCGCCCGGACGGAGAAGTAGAGAGAAACATAGGATCCGATGTAAGGAAGGCTCCAGTTGATATAAATGAATAATGGCGTCCTGGTAGTTATCGGTTAGATAAAACAATGATGTGACATCATTAGTAAATAACTTACAGAAGAGCCACTTCCTTTCGTATCATCAGTCTGCCTAGGGCTTTCAGCTCCTCCAAGTCCGATATGCGCGGTGCCAACTGTACCCTCGTTCCGTTCCGTCGCCGCACTTTTTCGGGGGGTGATAGGAAAAAGGTCACGGCGGGACCAAGGCATTCTATTGATTCCATATCAGTCGGCTTCCAGAACTCTCTCATAATGGTATGCATGTTTTGACCACTTACGTAGAACCACAAACACAATATAGGTCCGCCAATCTAGCTTTCCGGCGGCCTTTCCATGGACATTGAAAGCCAAGTTAATGATGCCTCCCAAGATGCCTCCTCCGTTTCGATAGCACAGCCAGTAGGCCAAATATTTGCCTCTTGTATGTGCTTCAGGGTAGCTAAGCATGATGGCGCCTTCAGCGGCCCAGAAGAGGCCAGCTGTGATGCCGCATGCCGCCGAACCAAGGTATATGAACCATTCAGTACCGTATCGATTGTTCGTATACAAGGCTGCTGAGTACAAAACATATCCTGTCGTGCCGAATATCAGTGTGTTTTTGATGCCAAAACGATTCGCGACGATGCTTCCTGTCAGGCAGGTAATTGTCATGAGGGAGAAAAGCAACGCGTTGCCAGCCCTAAAGATAAGTAATCGGGGGTCAGCCAACCATCAATAGGATAATATTGAATGACTCGACATTGTGAGCTCGCAAGCACGAGTACATACATTACTAGGTACGGCGTCTGCTGTCCGCCCGCGCCGACGGAGTTCATGGCATTCCACAAACCAGGGGCCGTGAATGCGGCGACTCCAACGACGGTTGCCTGGAAGAAGACTCCCCTAAACCAAGAGTACTTTTCATCAGGTTGCAAATCGCCATCTTGGCTGGATGCTGTCTCGTGGGCTTGTGTGCCCGTCTGGATTGACTTCGACTCGGCCATTATGTATGTTTGCGATTCGCGATCGACAGAGCTCTCCTCGTTCAATCAGAGGATGAAGTGAACTGGGACCTAGTATCTGGATGTGTATAATCCACCTTCTTAACTATAAGTACATTCATGGTATTTAACTATGTGCATTCACAGGGGTAAAGTGGAACATCTCGGTTCTACCTAATCCCAGTCCTACCTAATCCCAGTCCCACCTAATCCCAGTCCCGAGACCGGCCCACGAGATAGGAAGGAATATGCTCGGTCTGACAACTGGGTACACTAAACCAGAAGATCGGAAGTACTCTAAAGATTACGAATTCGCTTGAGAAGCTGACAAAATGAAATGCTGGAGGATTCGGGAAAGGCGCCGGGTCGCACGCCATCTACACTTCACTTGACGCGATTGTGGAGTCGAGAAACAATCGGAGGGCTCCTACTAGTAAATTATAATTTAATACATATCATGTCAATAGCACACTCATCCACGGGACTTATTGAATGGATATGCTCGTCATGATGAAGACTGCTTCTCCTACAGTTATGCAATATGGCTTCTAAAATATCTTTCGAAGAATTCAACTTTGATGGCCAACTCAGCACCAGGGCTCTTGGTTTTGGGTGGGATAGTCGATTCCCATTAGCCCTACAGGCAGTGTCTTCGGAACCAGCAAACCTTCCCGATTATATCAATGCACTGAGCGAGTTTGCCAAGTCTGGGAAAGTTTTTGATCTCGTAAGGGAGCATGGCGGCGCCGTGCTTATCCGGGGTTTGCCTATCAACAACCCCCACGACTACAGCGATCTAGCTCATACCTTTGGTCTTCGTGCACACGAGGAAGTTGGAAGGCCGCCGTTGAGAACAGTTCTCGCGCCTAACGTCAAGACTGCCAATGAAGGGTGCGTTTTAACTGGTGTCTGGGTGTTTGTGCACGCGCGTGGAGCCTGTCCTAAATTGCGTTTTAGTCCACCTGAGCTACCTATTTGGCCGCACAATGAATACGGCTGGTCAACCATCAATCCTGCCTGGTTGACATTTTCAGCCATTGTCCCCGCAGAAGCAGGTATGGCGTTCATATATGCTCTTATTTATTTTCCCCTGAAACGCGGCTTGCCAGAGACCGCTTATTGAGAATCATTTACAACAGGCGGGGAAACCCCCATCAATTCGAGCATTCAACTTGCAGCTGAGATCAAGCGACAAGCGCCCGAGTTTTACGAAAAGCTGTTAAAGAAGGGAGTTCGTTATGTGTACCGCTACGGCAAGCAAGATGTTGTCTCGACGACAGGAACCAGCGTATATGGTGCTTACGGACAGCATGTGCTGCCAACAGATGACGAGGAGTCTGCTCGCAAGAAGGTCGAAGAAGAAGTGAGACGCCATAGTAACGACTTTGAGTGGCACAATGACGGAAGTTTGACTGTCACCCACGTAACACCCAGTACGTTAAACCCATAACACACCCTACTACCTAGTTCTTATGGGTAAGTTTTCTTCGGAAACTAATAATCACGAAAATAAGTCATCCGAATCCATAAGGAAACCGGTCTTCCAGCTTGGTTCGGCAACTTGACGAGCGCATGGGGACGCAGTACACATCACGGCGCCACCGAGCCTCCATTCCGGGGCGACGACGGTTCATACCACCCTCCGCCTCAATATGGGGATGGGGAACAGATTGAAAAGAAGCATCTAGATCTCGCGTTGTCCATCGCGGAGAACTCACAAGTTCTTGTAAAATGGGAAAAGGGCGACTTAGTCCTACTCGATGTGAGTCGAATGTTCTAACTTGGCGCGGCTGATTTTTTTTTTCTAATTATGTCTAGAATTATGCGGTTATGCACTCCCGCTCTCCCTGGAAAGGCCAACGACAAGTTCTTGCGGCGTTGTGGGATGAGGATGGAAGAATTGATGACTTCTTTGAGGGCAAGAAAATCCTCGAGCGTCGGCCACGACGCCCGATTATTGCAAATAGCTAATTTCGCATTGTAAATAACCTAGTACATAGGTGCATTAAAAGAGCTCCTAAGAAGTATAGATGCTATCGATATCAATTATTAGCTTCCCTTCATATTTTTCTTTTCCCTGTTTTCTTTCAAAAAATCCTCTGTACCTCGCTATATGCATCCTACTTTGATAACAGTATCGACACGAAACGTGCACCATCAGTGCGTGTTGTCATATTGGCCCTAAAAACCTACCACTGAGTTGGGTTTGATTCAACGCGAACTTCTCAACGCAAGTTGTGGAGGAATAGTCTTTGTCTTATCGAACAGATGGCCGGTC
The DNA here is from genome assembly GCF_000732125.1 of Scedosporium apiospermum. Taxonomy (NCBI): domain Eukaryota; kingdom Fungi; phylum Ascomycota; class Sordariomycetes; order Microascales; family Microascaceae; genus Scedosporium; species Scedosporium apiospermum. The sequence goes on from NW_015971806.1 coordinate 24,648, forward strand.
AACATTTGCCGAGATGGCGCAATTGCTCCCTGGAAGCACGAGTTCAGCATCCTTTCCTCTTGGGTCTCATCGGTCCGTCTGCCCTTGCAGTAAAATGGGACAGCTAGCGTTTTCCTTGGATTATAGGACCGGGCTAGTTGAACTTGATTACCGATAACCAACGGCGCCGTCAATAATATCGGATTACAATCTTCGGATGATAAATCACCCCAGCCGAACTTAAAGACCTTTCAACATCGCTCGATTTCCGCTTGTCCGTTGTTCGAATCCTTCACTAGGGCTTATTCCTAATCTGATCTCCGGCATAAGGCTTGCCCGATTTTCATGTCCATAATGGCCACCACCAAAAGAACTCGGATCATTGATGTCAAGGATTATGATGCCATCCACCCCCCGACGTCCGGCAGTTCGATCGACACGTGGCAACTGCCCTCGGCAACAAGCGACGCACTGTTGAACCTCCAAGCAGCTGCTCAGGTCCTGCGCAGCGGCAATGTGCCTGTTGCGTTCCCCACGGAGACAGTCTACGGGTTAGCCGCAGATGCAACAAGGAGTGACGCGGTGAAAGGCATTTACCTTGCCAAGGGCCGGCCGTCGGACAACCCTCTTATCATTCACGTTTCCGACTTAGAGATGCTTCGGAACCTTCTGGCCACGGGGTCAGGGACGAAACCGAAGTCGGAGCTTATCCCGGACATCTACAAACCCTTGCTTGCGCGGTTTTGGCCTGGCCCCCTCACTATCCTATTGCGGAATACCGAAAATTTGCCATTAGCGCCGGAAGTTACGGCCGGCCTTGGGACATTCGCCGTTAGGATGCCAGCCTCCGGCCTCGCTCGTTCCCTGATTAAACTTGCCGGAGTTCCCCTTGCTGGCCCCTCGGCAAATGCATCTACAAAACCGTCCCCTACCACGGCGCAACACGTGCTTGACGACCTCGATGGAAGAGTTGATTTGATTCTAGATGGCGGGCCATGCCCAATTGGGGTCGAAAGCACTGTGGTGGACGGTCTTTGTGATCCTCCGGTCATTCTCAGACCTGGTGGGCTAACCATAGAAGAGATTCGGACCTGTGCTGGATGGGAAAGGGTCGAAAAAGAGTATCAAGATCAGGCTGAACTAGATGCTGCTGCCATAGTGAGGTCTCCCGGTACCAAATACAAGCACTATAGCCCGAAAGCCAGTGTAATTCTCTACGAGGCAGCCTTTCCCGCGGGATGTGGGCTAAAGGTTGGAGACGACGCTGAAAAGTTTTTGAACCTTTTCCACCATACTCCGGTTGGGTCGATCGGAATTATCAGGACCAAGTATTGGGAACCTGGGGCCAGTATCCCAGGACTAAAACTGGTTGCAACAGGTACAGGACAAGACCTACATAAGGTTCCAATCCCCAAAGATAAATTTCTCGAGTGGCAGTGGAACATGGGCGAACCAGGTGCTAAAATTGTGAAGGTATGGGATATTGGTCTTGGTGAAGACGGCAAGAAGATCGCACAAGGCCTGTTCGGGGCCCTGCGTGAACTGGATGCTCGCGGAGCAGACATTATATTTGTTGAGGGTATTGACGATGGCTCGGATATGGCAAGCGCAGTAATGAATAGATTGCGCAAGGCAGCCGCGGAAATCATCTATGTATCGAGGGATTCTTAACAGGGTGTAACTAAATAGAAAAAGACGACGGTTAAAAACCCGGGCTGAACTTGTATAAGTCGAGCCACTACTAATCCCGAGCAGTGAAGGTAGGCGAATTAACTGGAGACGGACCAATGCGGGGCGTGGTTATATAGTAAGCGTCCCGATAGCGCTATTGGCTAATGCAGCTTCTGTGAAGCGCCACGCAACTGGCTTCAGTGGATCCTTAGACATGACACAGTCCAACTCCCATGAAAAGGCTTCGACTTCCAACTCCCGGTTTTCTTTTTATCGAGTCGACTAACAACAGCTCTGACAGACATCACCCGAAATAGCATCACTTAGCATTACAAGTACCAACAGCTAAACGCCTTTGTCACCTACATAATCTACGTAATGTCGACCTCTCTCCGACAGCCAGGCCCCAAAACTGTGAGAGAGATTCCTCTAGCAACTGATGACCACCGAATCGAACAGCAACGCACACAAACCAAACAACCCGCCATGGACTCGAAGCACCCTGCCCACACCTTCTTTGTGCGCCCCAGGCTCGCTCCAGTTAGGAAATTACAGGATGACTATGTCAGTCCTGAGTACTTGGGAGCAAACGCCATCGAATGTCTCGGTCTCGACTTCACCTCTGGGACACCCCTAGACCCGAGGACGAACAAGCCCGAGCGACACGCAGAGCCATTCACACAACTCTTCCCCTTCAAAGATATGGAGAGGGCTATCCTCGCTAACAAGCCCTGGGTTAGTGGTGGATGGACCTACGACCTTGACGGCTGGGACACGGCTCTTGACAACTGGTGGCACGCGAAAAAGATCGTCGATCTTCTTAGCCTGTATTTGTACAACCATCATGAAGCCGACGAGGACATCGAAGCCTGCGGGATCATCGACTCCACAGGGTGGAGGCAGAGGGGGTAAGTACTTTGGCAAACTGGATATGTTCCACGCAACACAACGCTCACATACTCCTGCACGTAGAGTTCCCCCCGAATACCGGCTAAACCGGCAGGATGATGCTGTCAAATGGGCAGTCATTCATATCTGGCATAGAGAGACTCATAAGCCTGAGCCGCATGTGGTGTGCGCCCTGGCCGACAGAGTCCCTCTTCGCGATGATCAGATTTCCGTCCCTGAGTTGAGAACAATCTTAACCCTCAGCGGTGTAAGGGCTTTAGATGAGGGCCGCGGTAACCGCAAGCGCATTCCGGTGAGTGGCGGATGATGAATGTCCTGATGCGAAATGACTGGGGATGACTAACTTTGGCGGCAGGTCACTGTTGTTTCCGCAGCAGGGAGGCAACTCCGTATTGTAGTCGGCATTGTCGACAGCAAGAATGGAACAATTGAGATTCGGGAGGGTCCGATCATTGACTTTTCGGAGGGCGTAAAGAAGAATTGGAAGCAGTGGATAACAACATTGTGTTGGATTTCTGGGTAAGACCGATTGAGAGACTAGAATTGCTTTCTACAGGAGAGTAGCGATGTACGATGGTATGGATTTTAGATAGTCTCGAGACTTCGATTTGCAAATGCATTGATTCCCCACAGTCTGACACATACATAAATTCGATGAGCTTCGGTGCTACAAACAAAGGACAATGCAATCGCTACCATGTGGAAGTGACCCAAGCCCCGAACGTTTACATTTATCAACCACATGATCACCTATATCTGCCCTCCGTGTTGTTGGATCTCGATCAGGGGCCGAGGTTGGGTTGCCCAAGTAATTAGCTACGAAGGAATGCAAGGGGGAAAAAAGTCCCCTTTGAGCCCCTGGCAGTATTATGCAGTAAATTCTCAAGGACGACAATCAATATTGCTGTTTGACACTAATGATCCGTTTTAATAAGGCAAGGTGCGGGAAGCGCGTCTACGACTTGTTCGAGATCCATCTCTGAGCCAAATCGGGATTTAGCTAGCACACGCCTTCACAGACGCTATTATCCCCTTGTTCCAGCAGGAAGCTTGTTTTTTCCCTGGAGAGGCACCTCCATTTCTACCCAATAGATAATACTGGTGAATCTATGATACAATTCTCCACCATGGTGTTAGGCATCTGCCTTGCCGTTCTTCGCTGTGAAACCGTTTTTCTCCGCGATGCTCTCTCCAATAATCCTCTTGCAATCAGCAAGATCCTGAGCCAGGAAGGAAAGATGCAAAACGTCGGCGGAGACAGTGATTAGCGATAATGTCTCGCTAGCTTTCTTCAGACCCTCTGCTGACCCAAATGGCGGGTTGGGAAAAGAAAAACCGCCCCTTGGTTTGTTGTGCTTCTTCATGGTCGCATCGTAGAGCTCCACCACTTCAAGCCACTCCGGCTCGGCGCCACCCATTCCGTGATTCGAAGGGAGAGACATGCTGACTCTGGCATCGAGACTTCCAAGCCACACAATATCAATATCTGGGCATTCAGTCAATATGGCGTCCAGATTTTCGACACCCAACTTGCTCTCCACCTGAATCATGATGGCCGCTTGCTCGTTCAGGCATTCCCAAAACTCCTTGTTCGGGTAGCAAGGAGTGTCAGTGAGACCTGGGATATAACGGAAGGGCGGTGCGGACCGACTCCCGTTACTGTTCCTAACACCGAATTTGGCCGAGGAGACGACATGCTTCGCCTGCTCGACCGTCTCAACTTGAGGGACAACTACGCTAGCTCCGGCATCGAGGGCCCATCCAATGGCCGCATGATCATGCCCAGGCACTCTTTGATGTGGCTTTTATCAGCCCTTGCGCTCCAGGATTCTGGGGTAGTTTGCCCGTTGGCAAGACTTACCTAACGAAGGGAATGGTACGACCGCCACTCATAAAAATGGCTTCATGCACCATCTAGATAGACGATTAGTATCTACATGAGGTACATAACACAGAAGGGTGAAGGCCTACATCGGTCATCGTCTCGACGTTGCATGGTGTATGCTCCCAATCGATCCACACGCCGTCATAGCCCATTGGTGCGAGGAATCGAGTGATGGGGACAGAGCTGAGCCCCGCGTAATAGAACAAGAGAGGAGGAATCTTCTTCTCGTGGGCATCTCGGATGGCTTGGCGTGCTTGGTGCGGTTGGTAAAAGTTAGGGGCGGCGTAGGCAAGCATGCCCTGCTTGGAAGCTGGTTCGAATGGCGCCATTTCTCTTGCTGGCTATAGGTTACTGCTCATTCACAAAGAATACAGTCGACCGAGTAAGGTAAAGTAATTGAGTGTGGCACGTAGCCTTGATTAAATACAAAGCGAGTGATGGACTCGTGTACAATGAGATGTCTGTCTTGGCGGTGTAAGATTTGTGATATCTCCGCGACCCGATTGTCCATTCCCCAATCTCACGTCAGACTTGTGAGAGTGAGAAGCGGAGACTTGCGCGGCGATCCTGATTTGTTTTACACCGTGGCAGCCTGTCTGCTGATGACACACGACCCGCCCCGGAGGGTTCGGTCGGCCGACTGAACCAAACCCAAGCACGACGTGTTTCTGAGCTAGGAGGCAGCGTGAAACGTGGTTCTAGAGTGGGTACGAAATGAGATATGAGCGAGAGGACGCATTTCATTGGCAAATACATTCTGGCGGTGGACAAGTCGGGCTTATGCGATTACGCGGAGATGTTACAAGGGAGCAAGGGTGTAAGATTGAGATCGTAAACAGACACGTAGTAGCCACTTCATACGTTGGCTCTATCAGACTTATGTCCGAATCCCTCGAGGGTTTGGGGTCGGAGTTAAGAAAGATTCTGCCGCCGTTGAGCCCGGTAGGAATAAAGATTGTGAACTGGCGAGCACCAACGAAACTGCCTATCGTTGAATAAACGTGAGCCAACACCGCAAGATTGTTGGCCAAGCTATTGGCCTTCCCGATGCCACATACACACCCCCGAAGCAGGTGGTAAAGTAACTGTCAGAGAAATCTCTATGATGCCACCCAACCTTTGTAGAGTCCCAGCCCCAAAGCCCAAAGAATGGCCAGTACTCCGGCTTGTGTTGGTGCAAAGATGGAGCCTCTTGCGACTACGAAGCCGCTTACCAAAGCAAAAATGGTAGGAATAAGGATCGATGGCTTGTAGGGTCGATGTAGATTCGGCTCCCGATACCGCAAGACGATGACGCCGACGACTGTGAGGAAGAAAAAGGAATACTCCCCAAGACCATTGAAAAGGAGGAGCGCACGGAAATCTCCCAGCAGGATGTACAGCGTGGAAAGAATGGCTGACAATATGAGAGCGTTGACCGGAGCGTCTGACTCGTCTCCATCCTCGTCCCTGGCGTTGTCCGGATTCGTCTCGTCACTCGGGCTGGCGACACCGACACGTCCTACCAAGGTGAAGATGCGCGGAAACCAATTTCGCTTGCCAGCTGCCACGATCATTCTACTTGCGACGAAGGAATTGCCCAGGAGTGACCCGGCGACGACAAGGCAGATTAGGATTGCCGCTACAATACCAGCTGTCGGCCCCAAAAGCCTAGCAATAGAGGTCTATTAGCGGATTAGCATGGATCGACTGTAAGCGAGATTCAGAGAAGACCAGGACAGGGCTCTTACCACCGCGACGCTGTCGGTAGTTGAAACCACATCCCAGGGCAATAGGATATAGTAACCAGCATTGGCAATTAAGAAGCTGAGAATTACAGTCGGTATCGCCAAGTTTATTGATAGAGGCAGTTGACGAACGGGAGAGGATAGTTCCTCCGAGACGTATATCGCCTGCAGATGCATGTTGTCAGCGTTATAAAGGATAAGAATTATGTGCACGAAAGACAAGCCTGGTGCAGCCAACTAACGTACCTTGTCCCAGCCCGAGTACGCCCATAAAGCGCCGTACAAAGCAGCGGATAGATGACCGAGAATCTCCCACGAGCTCAAAGTCGACCATCGGATCTCGTGGCCGTCTGGATCGATCGTGTCGCGATTTCCAAACCACGGTTTCTGAAACCAATCTCGCCCTCCAATATCCCTTTGCGGGTCGGAGACTTGCAAGACTATGACCGCCAGCCCGGCAACGGCGATGGCAAGGATGCTGATGAATTTCGTCAATACGAAGAAGCCGTTGAGCCGTGTGCTCGCCCTTGTACTAATAGAGTTGGCGCCGGTCATGACAGCCAGGACCAAGACTGAGAAGAACTTGTGCTCCAGTCCGCGGCTCTGGGTCGTCGTCCCTATCGCAGAGTATATGCTTTCCACAAACACAATGCTCAATATTGCGAGAGTCGCAGGCATCACGGCAACAATCCACGTCCAGGCGGCCAAAAAGCCAAAGACGTCACCGAAGATGTACTGGAGGTATGGCTGGACGCCCCCTAGATACATGTTGAGGTTAAACAGGACAACTCTGAGACGTAATTGGGGTGGGCTTTAAGGGGCACTGACCTTCACCAGGGATGGCGGTCCCGAGCTCCGCCAACGTGCTGGCTCCCGTCCAGGCGAGCACTCCTCCGAGAACCCAAATCACTAATGCCACGCCTGGCGAAGGAACATTGGTATCGATGGCGCCCGGGGAGGTAAAGACGCCACTTCCAATGACTATGCTTATCACTATACCGAAGGCATCGATGACGCCGAGGCTGCGTTTGAACGTCGAAGGTTCACTGGGTTGCCAGGGCCGATCTGATGCAGAAGTCTCGTTATCCGCCGCATTGTAGTGTTGCCCCTGAGAGACGTTACCACTTGCCAGCAGCGGTTGTTGCGGGTTATTATCTGTACTGGTAATCGACACCATTTTGGGCAGTGTTGTTTTTGGTTTCTGATTGCGGATTCTCCCAGATGAAGGCTCGTGAATTGAGTTGGATTCTCGCAGAACAGAAACGTGGCAAGCCGCGAATTGTCTGGGGAACTTCGGCGTGTGCCGTGTCGCCCCCGCGATGGCGCAATCGCCTCAGGAGATCAGAGAAGCCGCTCTCGACCGGACAATAGCAAAACCCCAATAACGTCACAGAGGTACCGATTATTAATTTTAAATGCGAGTCCGTTACAGAGATCGAATTTAGGGATAATTGACGACAAGGTCGCAGTCTCAGTATCTTCATCCAGTGATTGTCGTAAAAGGTTAATTTTCACTCTGTGCCATCCACCACGACAGTTTTGATGGGCGATAGTAACGCAAAATTAACATGTTTAGTCCAGCTTTTTGTTTTCTTTAAATTTTCAAAGCCACCTCGTAATAACTTGTCTTGCTCTCTTGGATCTCCTAGCAGAGCTAAGTTACGCCACGCAACTTAATTCGCAGGACTCTCCCACCTGTTGACAATAACCCCAAAAGGAACAGCAAGGCCCCTCAGCACAGGGATTGAGTTCAGCATCATCAGGTTTCTCAGTTCCCGGGACTCGTGGGCCACATTCTGCCGTTGAATCCGGGGGCGGAAGTGGAAGGCGTGCCGTCGCTCACGCAAATGACTGTATCGGGAACTAGACTGTTACAACCTGAACATGCTGCATCTCATCTCCACGTTATCTCCCTTGCGAAAAAGCTTTGAAAAGCGACTGCTTACACGCTGCCTAATTTAGGATTGCCTGGTCTGGAAGATCCAAGACTTCAGCTTTCTTTATCAATAACCGCATCACACAGCCTATCTGATCTATCTGATACCATTGGGTCTCACTAATCTCAACTTTCCCGTGCAAAGCAATTACCTCTGGTTCCCTTTTGTATTTAATTATCTAACTTAAATCCGCTCCGAACTACTCTCTGGCTCAACCTGCATGGTCCACACTCCTTGTTTTGACGGTTCGTTAAGAAACGGCGCACCTTGGTGATCTTGACCTTGAGGTGGTCTATCTTGGTGCGGGTCTACCAAGACCACGGAAATGTTCTTCGCTTTCTCTTGCAACTCGTCGATTGTTGTGGCATCCCCCAAGTAGTCCCCAACAACATGGCCCCGTGAAAAGACAGCCAACTCACTTCCTTTCCACGCAGGAATCTTCCCGCCTCCTTCATTTAGTGTAGTATATATCGTGGCAAAGAGGAATACCAACGTCCCGACTACCACGAAGCAATGCAAAGCAATCCATCGCCAATCTACAATATAAATCGCTTCGAAAATTCCCAACGACCCCGTCGCAGAACTGCTGTTATCCCCGCCGTTGCGAATTGCATTAGTCATGCTGAGAGCAATATTGGAAAAGGTTTGATTGATGTCGTTAGTGCTCCAAATGGCCTTAGCGACGCTGGGTTCGTACTCCTCTGCCATCTCGCCACCGGCAGCTCCATACCTCGCGATTAGGTATCCATTGACCGGGCCCCAGCTATCGAGGATTTCGGTTGTGCAGTTAGCTCCAGCCACGCACACGGCGAAAGTTTTCTGCATGAAGGCGCTGATTCCGTCAACGGCCTGTTGAGAGATGTTCCAGGCTGCGTCGCTTCCTGGATGACCGAGTTGCAGGTTTGTGTGTTGGATTGCCGATTCAATCGGATGGAATGCTACACTTTCAACTACGGCCTCAGATACGTTTGGCCACCGTGTTCGATCTAGAGCCCAGGACTCGGGAATTCGCTTCTCGTCTTGAAGGACGGATGATGTTTCAAAGAGCGTCGCGTTGTGCACTTCTGAGCTGTATTTCTTGACGCAGTAGTACAGACTGCATTCCTCGGCACGGACATTGTAGGCAAGCCACGTCTTATTGTACTCGGCGCCGTCGACTTTTATGAGGCTTTGTGCCCAAATAAGGGTGTCGATGTCTCCCATGCTTACAGTCTTTCGGGGATCTGTGGTACCTAACATCGACATGAAGACCATGGCTTTTGCTTCGCTGCCGGAATCGTTGAAGTTGTTAAGAAAGAGACCGTTTGGAAGCCTGTATTCTGTGGAAAACCTCTCGATCTTCGCAAAACTTCTATCCCTGATCAAGTCAAAGTATAGATCGCCGTTGCTGTTCTGATTTTTCTCCAGCTGAGAGGTAACATTTTCGCAACGGCTGCACACGGCAAGTGTGGTGGTGAATGGGAACGAACACTCTCCCGAGGGACAATTAAAATTGACCGCTTGTGTGATGGTGGAGCTATTGGCAGAAATGCCAAACATGGTTGCCCCTTGCAGGGCAAACTCAGCATCAGAGTACACCACACGACTGCTGATGGATTCGAGTCGGCCCTGATCGTTGGCTGTCGTTATACACTAGTCAGTTTCCGTGCAGGCTCGAGCGAGTTATAACGGCGCATTTCACCTACTCGTTACGGCGGAAAACACCCCATACTGGTTGCCATTCGAATATCGAGTAGCCATGGGAATGGACGTGACACCCTGAGTATCAAGGATGTAGGTTAGGCCCCTCTGGATCTGGACCAGCTGCTGGGCGAATGGATCGATCGCAACGGCTAAAAGTGTAAGGAATGCCCCAGATCGTACAAGAGTCTTCTTTAACCTGACAATTCGATACGATGTTCTGTTAGAAAAAGAAAAAAAAAAAATCTCTCTTTTACCTCCTTCCAACTACAGGGGACTGTCGCGACCTACCCGCTTCCAAAGTGGATATTAAGTAATAGTTTCAAACTTCCCAGTGACCCTCGACTAGCCTCTACTACGTGCTCAAAATCAAGTAATCGGTGTCGCCTACCAGTGAAAAGGATCCAGTTCCACTGACTGACGGCGTTGGCGATAACGTAAAGCAGCATGGCTTTGCTCGAGGTTGACAGGACGGCGATAATGGCGTTTAGCGTCACGAAGCCGGTTTCCATCTTTGCGATTGGTTTTCCGTTGAACGAAATTAGGACTCCCACCATGGCCAGCATTGCGGCGACTGATGCGAGGACGGCCAGGACCTCAGATCTCCATGGGCGAAGCCCGTCCCAGAGACCGCGGCCATGGCCTCTTCCCATTTTCTCTTCACGAAATATTTCTAAATTGGAGGGCCGGTGTTTTATAGGAGGTGCTTTCACGTGTGATGTGAGAGGGAAGAGAATTATGGTATTCGCACGGGAGAAGATAATGGAGAGTATTACCTCCGTTTTTAATGCTTATTTCCAGTCAGGTTGTGGCTTAGTCGTTCCATTGGGGACCCTGGTCACAACAAATTACATCAATGGTTTTTGTAGGATGGTTGGCACTGCCCTCTATGTATCCTGGATTGGGATCGACCAACCAGCGCTTTTAGGATGTGGGGCCAGAGCTTACGGCGGCCGCCCTGCAGAGGATGAAACATTAGCTTTTCCCTATGATGGTCAATCCTGCACCTTGGCCGACAATGTAAAATAAAATCGAGGTTTACTACGACGGGTGTCTAGCTACTCGCATTATCAAGATAATACCACTTTCCACCAGCTTGAGGTAAATTTTTGAGTCATCTTTTGCCACGGGGCCAAGGGCTGCGGCTTCAGAGAAGTCCTCCAAGTCCAGGTGCAACTATCGGATTAGACAGTTGCGCGGAAGGAGTGCAAACGTGCATCGAGAGCTAAGGCAGGTCAACACTGATCAGATTGGGGTTCTGTTACGGCCACGCCATTGCCACGCCTTTCCCTCGTTGAATTCGTTCAGCTTTTTACAGCTTTCCAAGCCAAACTCCGCCGCAATGGTCGAGCACGTCTCTCCCGGCTAGACGACGTAGTCCCACGCAAGAGTCGTCTGAACGGGGGCCGGGGCCAAGCCTAGAGAGGTACCCGGGTGTGCAGCAAACTCGCTGACCTTCGGACAAGGAAGAACAGAGTTCAGTTTGCGTTAGATTATTGAATGTATGCAGCTCCGGTAGTGAAATCCCGCAGTGGGCCGCCAGCTTGTCGCAGTTCATCCCCTTCTCGACCACGGTTTCCTTGCAGCTTCCATCCGGGTTTGATGCGATGACGGGCATGTCTCCAGCGGTGCAACATACTCTTTGGCCGATGCGGAGAGTTGTGCATAGGCTGTCCTTTGGGTTGAATTCGATGAGCTCTTCCGTCGTAATCCCGCACCTCTCGGCGAGTTGGTAACAACCCTGCGTCGGCTCTATTTGGATGATTTCACACTCTGCGCGTGGGATCAGCGGTGAGCCACTCACGAGCTGTAAAAGACACAGGAATAAGGCCTCGTGGTGATGCATGACATTGACCGCTTAGGGTTAAGCGGGTAGGGCACTTTAAAATGGCGGACGGTGCTTGTTGCAGGTGGAGAGATCGAGAGCAATGATTGAAAATTATCTCCAATCGTTCCAAGTCGCGGACCACCGCCCATTTATATTATTATGTTCATCCCATTCAGAGTCCGCCTTGGGCGGCACCACGGGGAGAGATGCGGGAAAATCAATATATAGAGTGTGGTCCACAATTTAAAATGTTCTGATCCGATGCCCTTCAGCGCAATCAGAAGCTGCCATGAACTTGCCAAGCCAAGCCCAAAACATAGGTCGCGAGACATGGCTAAATGGCAAAAGGAAGGGACGTACTCCAGGCGTCCTGGACATAAAATAAGTCACTGACCTTCTTCCCTTCATTTCCATGTACTTACCATCGGAAGTCCAGCAAATGACTTAATTAATGGCCATGCCTCCTGCTCGCCTTTGTTGGCTTAAGTTCATATCATTATTCAAAAACTGTTGCCCAGAACTTGCCTTCTTCATTGTTTGCCTCTCACCGTACGCCACGCAGAGGTCAATCGAGGCTCTAGGGACGTTCGTGTAGGGTTTTCCCAGCTACCATTTGCTGCCCTTGAGGACGAACTCGGAATGAGGCGATGAGTAATACGCGTCAAGACAGGGGCACCGTTATTGTCGGGCCGACCTCTTGTGTCGCGAGTTGCTAATGCTAGTTCTGTCGCCTCTGCCATGGTTCTCGTGGTGATTCGAGTGGGTTTGGTCCAAATTCCCTCATAATCTTGGGCCATATCCATCCAGAGGTGTGGCCGCGCCATATTCGACATGAAAACCTCTTCGCTAGCATTCCTAACCCCGATGAAGACCGCTTCTGCTTACCCAGCGACTGGGGGTTGAACTGATTGGTGCATTGGGAGAGCACGATCTCAGACTCGAAGTCCATGGAAAGTCGTCCCCACTGAAAGTGCGGCAACACCCCAAATAAGCCTCACCCAGCGGTATGGATGCCACGGTCGGTTAGCTCAGTTGGTTAGAGCGTGGTACTAATAAGCTATCCAGCTTATCGGTAAATGCCAAGGTCATGAGTTCGACCCTCATACTGACCATTCCCAACCAATTTTTTCGACTTTTTTTCTTCTCCTTCTTCTTTTTCCTTCTGAGAAGAAGAACCTTCTCCTATGTTGTTAATTCGGCGGCATTTCGGAGGCCCATCAGAGGCCGCCCCCCCCCCCCCCCCCCTTCTCTCTCTCTAAAAAAAAAAAAAAAAAAAAAAAAAAAACCCTTTTAAATGTAGCTTTGCAATCTTTTGGGCGCTTTTCCTCCCTTATATTTTCCCCTGGTCTTGATTAAAACACAACGGGAATCGTCTCCACTAGCCACTCTGATAGCGGCTCATCCTAATAGAAACTGACGCTCAACGCAGTTACCATCAGATGCCCGCGATTTTAACTGATTAAGGTTGGAGGCGTGAGCCGGTCTGGCCAAGCCTTGGGGCTTTGATACGAGAATATGTCCTTTATATCCCACTCCTAATTCGAAGAGACGGGCTGAACCAGATCTCCAAGCAGGTCTTCTGGCAGTGCGTTGTGCTACGCAGGTGGGCAAGCGTACGCGTTGGTGATTCCATGGCCTCAATGGCTACTGGGAGACCTCTTTATGTTAAATTGTACTGATATCCTAGTAATCATCCTCTAATCTTTAAGACCCGGAAGTTCCTCAAGAGGACTTCTATATGACGTGTAACATCCGTGTCGACTTGGGAGAAGCAAAGGGATATTTGGAGTCCTTGCCACCGTTTTCAGGCTGTTTGAGCTCTATGGTACCTGTCACAATAATACTTGCAGATATCTGCCCAAGATTGGGGATCAAAATCCCGTTGGGGAGTAGGAATGCTGGCTTACACATGAATTGTTCGTGGAATATTGGCTATTCATCGTCGACTACCTCTTCCGGAGTGCTCGTCCTTGAGGAACTAATAGATTCTAAGAGCTGATCCCCGAAGGCTTCGCGAAAGGCCTCTGCCATCTTCGCGTCCTTTATCGCAAATACCACCTCAATATTTCTCGAGGATTCACGATTATTGGCAGTATGGCTACCGGTGTCTGCCACAACCTTCCCTACTTGGTCAGTCTCGGAGCTTTTGGCTCTGAGCAAGACCTTGCGCCAAGCCCTGGCAATCTCCCCAACTGGGTTGCCATACGCACCGCACCCCCACGCGCCGAGCACGACTTGCCCAACGCGCTTATCCTTAACAATCTGCATGACCGCCATCATCTTCTTCACGGTTGCCTCGCGGTCACGATCCTCGGCATACTTCTGCTCCCGCCCGCAACCATCAACTTCGGGTAGACGGTGCATTGCCGCTGTTACCACATCGATGAAAAACCAATCTTTCTTGTCGTTGGATTTGGCGACAAGGTCGTCATCAAGGCGAAATACCAGAACGTCTGGCGTGTAAATGGCGCCGAATTCGGGGAGACGGTAGAATTCATCCTTTAAGGATGGATACAGCGTCGTCCGGCGACAAAGGGACTCTTCCTGAGACGTCGCACCAGACAGCACGCCGCCGCCAGGTCGAAGAGGAGAAGCCATATTGAGTATGGCTATGCGAGGCCGCCGGTGAGGCGGGACTTCGAGGTTCCGAGTGTGCAGATTTGAAGCAGCTTCAAGAGTGTCGGCGACAACCAATGTCGCAAGTGTGGACATTTTAGAGTCATCTGGAGGTTTGTCGGTACTGCCTTCTAGTGATCCTTCCGAGCCCGTCTCAGAGGCAGGCTCTAGTCGAGACGGTGATGCCTTGGGCAGAGCCACGGCAGCACCAGCAGGTTGCGGGAAGGTGGGCGTCGGATCAACGATAAGCTCGACTGCTGCGACACCTTCACGGGCGCGGGCATTGGCTCGAAGAATGGAGGGGATGGTGGTGTTGATAATTGTCTTCCCAAGTTTCCCACGAGCATTACGATTACTCGTTGCCTTACGGACTGGACGTCTGCTTCCTCCCATTGCTGATGTTGTAAGAGCTAAATACTAGGGATGTCGATGTCGATGTCAATGTTGATGTTGATGTTGGGGTGCGGGGTTTGGGGGGCTGGTCCGCGCTCGTGAGAGATCAATTGATTGATGGCGACTAGGAACCCTGATGGCGAGTGGGGTTCAATGAAAAGACACAACAGCCTTCATAAGAGCCTTGTGTCTCTCCCGCCGTCAGCCTGTCCACGTCTAGTGCTGTCCTCATCACGACCTTCATTATTAGTAGCTTCGGACCTTAATTTTACTCTGTAGACACCGTGTCACGCGGGCGCTTCTTCTTGGTGTCGGGGAACCATCAACCATGGGAAGTAACGACGGCAGCGACAAGGTAGAATCGCAAAAGGAAATTATTTCCCGGCCTCGTGATATAAGGCATGAAAATCAAGATGTATGAGGGAAGGCGGGCGGGCTAGCTAGGGCGAGGCTGGTAGATCGCCCATTGTTCCCTACGAAAAAGCTGGGGGAGGATTATCTCCAAGTTTACTACGTAGAAGTGATATTTGCCTCCGATGGAAATCAACACCGATGCTATGATCCCGGCCATTCGTGAATAGGCATATCGGGTGCAAGATTTGAGGCTCCACTCCCAAGTGCGGAATCGACCGCTCGATAGCTGTAAACACCAGCATTCCAAAGGCAGCACAATGCCCTCGGAACATGCTCTATGCGGAAACAGTCATACGCATGTATTCCCAAAATGGTATGACACCAAAAACGTTGTCCTCGAGGCGAGCAGTCAACAATACCCCCCGGCACTCTGACAATGCAGTGGATAAGTTTGCCAAGCCAAGTCAGAGTCCATTTGCATTTTATAAGGACACTTGGCGCATCAATTCCCCTCTCAATATTTCGAAGCGAGGGTTGAGATGGGACCAGCTTGTTCGATTCTGCCGTGGGCAAGCCAGTGATGACGACGAACAAGTGGCAGACATGACCTGTCGCCTGCACGTTTATGCTGTTGGTCCTTCTTTGCATATTTCTCGTTCCCGAGTTGTCCACCCACGGGGAAGACGGGCGAATATTGGCGTCCAGAAAGGCAGGTTGCTGCCCAGACGGTATGCATCGGACGATCCCGCGATGCAATGCAACCTCGTGAAGCCGTTGCAATTGGCCTGAATCGCCATCCAAATGCTGTTGGTTGAGCTGTGCGTTTGAGACTTCGAGCCCGCATCTCACTGAGAGAAATCACACCCAATCCAATGATTTATTCTACATAAGCCCCGTGATTTTCACCTGGGTTATTTCTCTCCCCCGACACTCTTGCCTTGGGAAAATCACACTTTCGTACAAAAATGGCGTCTAACCACTCAAGCCCAAAGGCGGCGTCACCCGATCGCCCCGGGGCCCAGCCGAATATTCTACCTCCCGAGCACTTTGCACAGCTGGTAGCGGTCGGTAACTTGTATTTACCCTTGAATAAAGAGCCTCCACTTCTAACGAAGCAATACATGTAGGAGGGGGAAGATGGAGATGAAGTCGCCGAGGACCAGTCTAGTTCCACCGCCTCTTTGACCTCCAGCATCCTTGCCTACCGCAAAATACAAGGGCGAACATATCACGGCGAGCGTGGCGATGCAACATATTGGTTAGTTGGAGCCGCCCGACAAGAACAAATTGGTCTCATGGCTAACCTGGCTGAACAGGGGTTCCATCGATGAGGCCCAGAATGAAGCATTAGACATTAAGTGAGTCGAGCGAGGAGGGACAAACGGCAGGGATCTTTTGACTCACAAGTGTTAATAGCCACCACGTCATTACTCTGTTGTTGGATCGCAAGCTTTACCTAGCGCCGGTACCAAAAGACATCCAGGTATGTCACCTCGGCCGTGATATCCATTATGGTAACCAGGCCGCATCTGATTTGTCTTTTTAGACCGCCGTCGACATCGGCACTGGAACAGGTAATCCCATCTCAGACAGAACTCTGTATAGTGGTATTAGCTAACAAATTCATAGGCATCTGGGCAATGTATGGTACCACATGCTTAGACTCGAATTATGTTGTATATGTCCTGATGATTATGGTGATAGTGATTTCGCCGATGCGTTTCCGAATTGCCGTGTAACTGGAACTGACATTGCCCCCATACAACCCAGTTGGGTCCCGCCTAACCTACAGTTGTATGCCGCCCTCGTGATGATCTGAAATCCAAATCCCTCGCGTCATGACTGCTAACAAACTTCATTCCCCTAGCCAAATCGACGACTGCACACAAGATTGGACGTTCCCGGATAACTCGCTCGACTACATCCACATACGCTGGCTCGTGGGTAGCATTGCGGACTGGGCCTCTCTCTTCAGGCAAGCCTATAGATGCCTAAAACCCGGTGGTTACCTGGAGAGCCACGAGCCGTCGTCTGGATTCGAAAGTGACGATGGTACTGTTACGGAGAGCAGCGCTCTCGCTCAGTGGGGAAGATTCTTCGTCGGAGGGGGAGAGAAGATTGGCCGGCCATTCACTGTGTTTGATGACGATAGCCAGATGAAAGGGATGGAAGAGGCCGGGTTTGTCAACATTGAGAAGAAAGATTTCAAAGTGAGCGAGCCCATCTTCCCCACAATCTTCACTGTTACCATGGCTCGTAAGTTTGCAACTGACAACCGATGCAGAATCCAGTTGGTTCATGGCCGAAGGACAAAAACTTGAAAGAGGTTGGTGTGTTTGCACAGGCAGCGTTTGAACAGGACCCGGAAGGAGCAGTTCTCTTTATGGCAGGGCAAATGGGCTGGACTAGAGAGGAAGTTGCCGTGTTTCTCGTCCAGCTTCGAAGAGAGTTTCGAGCTCCCGATATCCATCCTTACTTCCGACAACGGGTCGTACAAAAACCAACCACTGATTGAGAACGAAGGATATCGTCTACATGAGGCTGGTGGAACCGGTATCTCGAGATCCATTAGGTTGGTGTGGAGGGATTGGTGCGAGACTGATTTATCCGAAAAGGATGTATCACTCCTGAAAGAGTAGGCCGGTGCATGTACACACCTGAGAACCGCCCTCCGGCCCTGCCAAAATTGTTGATTAGTTATTGGGGTCAGAATAGCTGTAAAGAATACACCGCCCAAGCTAACAAGCGAAGAGTTTCTCCATCGGCCAACTAGATAGGCTGAACTAGTCTTCCGCCCGTTCTGTAAGATATAATAGACAGTGCCAAGGCGTTCACGGCCGAGTTGAGGCTTTTGCGAAGGGTGCTAGTCGCCTCAGCAGCCAGCTCAGGGAGTGCTGTGACCTAAGAGCCGTCTATCCGTGTATCATTCGATTTGCAGCGTTGAATCTAAGCAACAATGCCGGCTACGCCAAGCGAGCTACTGCGTCATGGATTTCCCAAATCGTGATCCAGTCTTTCAGCATTATGGTCTCGCAGATTTACGACGCACCGCCATGGTTCTTCAGTGGGCATGGCACCCTCCTCGGCATTTTCCTACTGACGTTTGTCTTCATTTTTCTCGAAGTTCTCTTAATGAAGCGAGATAATTGTACAATGGAAGATAGGGACACATAGTTGTCGTTAGCCGGAGATGTAAACTCAGATAAAGTAGAGGCACTTGAAGATGTATGCGACGCGCACCCGAACTACCTCTATATGCTAACGTAACAGTATATTGGACATGCTTGAGAAAGACCAGTGTCACAGGGAACCTAGTCGCTTTTAAAAACTCAATTGATTGTAAAACTTCAACTTGCTCTAGGACTGACTTGAATCCTCCCAAGCCCTCTTGTTATCTTGCTCCAATTGGTCTCCGATCGGGTGTCAATTAGTTCAGCGGGCTTAGGTTTCCTAGTTGCAATCTCGCCTCATTCAAAAAGGTAGGTTATACCTCCAACTTCGCCTTGTCGATAAAGTCTCTCGTATAAGCAGTGTCAATAAACTCCACAAACTCGACAATTTGCGTCCCATCATCGTTCATCTTCAGTGCCATGAAATACTCTGCCTCGCAGGGCCCGAATGCCGTATCTCCCGCAGACTTCAGATGCGCTATGACCTTGCGGGCGCCCTCGTCAATTACGGGCTCGAAATCGTCTTGAACTATGAGTCGCAAGTTGGGGACGACCTTCTTTAGCTCCATGACGAAGTCTGAGTACTCCTTGTTGGTTCGGTCCGGGATACCGGCTGAGGCAGGGTACACGCGATGCACGCACTCGGGGCCCCGGCAGGCGATGACGGACTCGGCAGTCATCTCGCCATACCTGTCGAAGGCTGTCTTGGCCGTTTGCCATAGTTGGTTACGTAGTGACATGGCGCTGCTAAGTCGAATAAAAGGGATGGGAGGTTATGTTCTAGCAGACATTTGCAGTTGAATTCATGGAGTCGGGCTTATATAGGGAGTGCTTTTGATTCACCGGAGTTTAGAATGACTTCTTGGAGTTTAGCATTTTATGTCCGCTTGTGGTGCCTTTCCCCATGTGGATGGGAGGTCTTGGTGGAGCCAATTCGTAGTTACGAGCTATGCTCTGAGGGGCTCTGACCAGCGGGTAATGAATACGCCGACTACCTGCCTGACGAGGACGAGGAAACCAAATTCCCCCTCTCCAGCCCTTTGAATTCAACGACCGGGGTCTAGCGGCAGGCAAGCAGCACTGGAATCTCCTGTTAACGAGGAAGAACCTTGACCTCAGGGTCACAAAGCTGACTCGGGTTATCGGAACCGATATCCGCGGGTTTGAACTCTACGAGCTAGACGATCTTCAGATGGATGAGTTCGTGCATCTGATTGCGGAGTGCCGTGTCCTTGTTTTCCGAGACCAGAATTTTTAAGGACATTGGTGTCGACAAACAGGAGTTTGCGCGATACTTCGGGCCTCTCTACATCCACGTATGCCCGGTCCTCACCGAATGCCCGAGTAGCTTCGTGCTTCGGCTGTTCTCCGTTGCTGTGTTGGTATTCATTATGAATCATACCTCATCATCAGTGAGTTGGAGACGATCTCATTGGTAGAATTTCTTTTTTTGTGGCAATGCAGTGGCGAGTCGCTCCCTGCCACTTTATCATTTACCCGAAAAAGGCTAGGCAAGTTTGGGACTTGGGAGACCCGCCCATTTTGACACCCCATGATCCTTCAGGGGCGGAGCGGTAGACACCAGCATTCACTAGATCCTACGATATACAGGAGTATAAAAGGGATAGCAACTCAACTCCATCGATACCGTCCAATTCGTTATTAGAAGATAACATCAACGCCTGAAAAATCACAATACTTTAGATCCTCACTGAATCAACAACAGTGACTGCCTCTAATCCACCTTGATGGTACTAACGACAACTGTTACTACTTCAACCACAGTTGCGACGCCACTCACTTCACAAATGAGCCAGTCATCGAGCCCAGAAACCAACCCTATGCCCACATATTCCAAAGAGTCAATCGACTCTCCCGACGCGACCATGCAGAAATTCGTGCCGGGGCAATGCTTATTTTGCGCCAACACCTCACCAAGCTTCACTGACAGCGTGACACACATGCAACTGTCACACGGCCTCTTTGTTCCATATCAGCAACATCTACTAGTCGACTTTGAGACTCTTTTCAAATATCTACATCTCATTATCTTTGGATACAAAGAATGCATACAATGTGGAACGGAGAGGGCTACCGTACAAGCTGTACAACAGCATATGACCGGGAAGAGCCACTGCACATTTGATCCATCTCAAGAAGACTCAGAGTTCGCCGAATTTTATGACTTCTCGGGGCCAGAAGACGATGAAGAGACTGATATCGAGGGCGATGACGACGAAGAAATTCGGGAGAAGATAGCGACGAGGTCTAGCCGAAGGCCGCTGCAGGTCGACGAGGATTCGATTCGTTTACCATCGGGCAAAATTATCTCCAAACGGTCATCGACTCTAGCAGGACCGTCAATATCTTTCGCTCAGATACGTCGTCGAACTCGGACCTCGATGCCACAAATAGGATACTCTGCAGCAGAACCCGGCGACCAGGAGGTGCCCACCGAAGAAGAGCCCGACTCGGATGTACGCGACACACGTTTAATATCGAGGAGGGAGAAGCGGGAGAGGGCAATGGCCACGTATCAGTTAACAAATATGAGCGCCAACGACCGAAACAGCCTGGTACACCTACCCGCATCTCAGCAGCGCTCATTGCTGGTGACGCAACGGCGGCATGGGGAAAAGGTGCAACTGGAGGAAAGACGAAGGCAGGGCAAGATTGATCGGAAGGGGAACAAGAATTTGTATGCCTATTGGGCCACTGAGACGCCTGTCTACCAATGCGGCTAAATACGGAGTACGTTGAATCGATGATCCCCATTCTAATTACGTATTTGAGGTGCAACTATGAGATCTCACTATGGCGATAACCTCGTACGCTTGAATAAAATTGCCACGCTTCCTCAACGAGCAACAGCAACAGCAGTAAATCGACCAGGGATCTCACATCTGGGTGTCTCCTCTGTCTGCCTGATTACCCAAATTGATGCCTAATATTTTAGGTTCTACAAACTGTGACGTTCCACGCGGCGGCCGCCCCGTAAGATAGGCAACCATCGATCTTGCGGACCGCGATGGAAGAGCATTCTAGGATCATCGTTGATGCCTCTCCTCAAACTAAGATTCACTACCGAAAACACCAAAATGAACATCGCTCACCTCCCCATCGAGGTCATACAGAAAATAGCCGGCCTCTGCCCGCTCGGCGACATCCTATCCCTCAGCTCCACATGCCGAACTCTGCGCAACAGCTGCCATGATACCTTCGTGTTCCAGGAGTCTTTCCTGCATCATGTAACCGTGCCTAAACCCTCATAGACATCCCGTAGCATACTAAAATCCACTTTCCTCTAGATAAGCGAACCAACCTCTCCCCAGGTCACAACTAAGCTCGCCCTGCGCGATTTGATCCACAACTCTCTCGCCGCAAACGAAAGCTCGCAGCGAGTCATCATCTGGGCTCGGCTCGCAGCTGCGGCGTCGCGAATGCCTCTGCTCGTTGATGAATTGGACCGGTTGCTGGAGCCTTATGAGTCTGTCCCTTGGGAATCGACGCTGCCCTGGCCGCAGCAATTAGTCGAGCCTGTTGTCACTATTGCTAGCACGATCAACACCTTGGCTGTCCTTGGATGTAAGATACCCCAAAAGCCACCCCCCCAAACCCCCCATTCCCCTCTGCCAAGACCAGCCGACTCAACAACTTCTCACTTGAAACCTAGACCCAACAATCAGCGACTTCACCGTAACTGCTGCTCTGGCCGGCTTCCTTACGCATATTCTCAACCAGAGGTTCTGGGGACATGGCGAGCCCTTAGACCCACTTCAGACAGCCCAGCTCTCATTCTGCTTCGCTATCGGTGCTATTGGCAACCGCGTGCTGAATAACATGAAAATACTCTCGACACGCACAGCTATATTCTTGACTCTAGGCCGCGATAAGTGTTTCCTATCTAGCCAATCTACCGGCTTCCTCGCCGCCGCCTGCATGCCCTGGTTGTTGGGCTCGGATCCGGCGGTCCACAACAGGGGTGACCTCCCTTACCTCCCAGCACTCCCGCTACTGAGTGCTAATGGTCAAGGAAACCCAGGGAATGTCGGCCTAGTCCCCCTCCCGGACGGAGTGCAATCCACGTCTTCGGATAACAGGGATATACCCGTCCAGGAGGCGAGTAATATGGCACCATTGGTTTCTTCGATGTATTCATTCACTCAAGCCCCTTCATGGCAATCGTGGTTACGCGCTACTGTAGATGCCCTCGTCGATGGCATTGGACAGGGCGAGTGGATTGGTTACTACACAAACGCCATTAACAACGACAGGGAAGTGGACGCGCCTCTGAGAAATATTCACTTCAGCACCCTCCCAGATCCGGACGACGGCAGCAGACTACTCCTCACGGCCAATGATTGTATAGACGGTGTCGGGAGTTTCCGGTTAAAAGGGGATTTGTCCCGTGAAACCGGTCGCGTGCGGCTGATGAAGGAATATTATATCGGCCACTCTTGGTACAACCAGGGCTGGTTGACTCCCCTAGGCATCGCGGGATACTGGGCTTCCGAGCCAGATCGTGCGCGAGGATTGATCTGGATATACAAGAAAGAGTGGACAAAAAGGCCAGCGCCAAAGAACGCCCGACAGGTGTGGGAGGGCATATTAATTCCCGAGAACGGCGACAACAATGCGTAGTTCTTAGGACCAGGCTCATAATTTAATTCGTTTTTTTGGCCTTTGAATTACTCTTGCCACCATCAAATAGCCCGTAACCGAGAGATCAAAGCTACCGTGATCATCAAGTCAATAGCCCAGCGATGAAACTGAGTTTGGAGGGCGAAACCCTCAATTCCCTAGATTTCTAGGCCCCTTCTTGGCGTCATTGCGACTGCTGAACATTGCGACCACGGAAGACACAAGGTAGCGGAGGCTGAGCTCCTGAGCTCGAAGTTACTTTGGGGAGATAGGTTCACCATTTCTGCGTATACATCCTTCCGAGCTTCAGTCCCGCATTGCACAATGGTCTGCCGGATTGACTCTAGAATCCTAATTGATTACCCACATACGACGTGTCACCTTCCAGCTGCCGAAATAGACTGGTCCGGCTCTTTCATGACTGCCTCAAAATCATCGACGGCGCCAGCAGCCTCCCTGAAGCGCACTCCCCAAAACTGCTCTGTCGAAGCCCATTAGGCATTAATAGACCCATCATCTCGGGCTACACGAATAACCCAAATACAACAGACAGCCCAATAGAAAACAGCAGACGCCCCTAACCGGATAAGCGCCGGTTCAAATTTAAATCCCAAATGCGATGGTGGGATGATTAATAGGCACACCGTGGCAGTTAGAAGGCCAACTCCCAGGCATCTTTTGACCCACCCCCGACTGAAGATACTCTTTTGAGGCCAAAACAACATCAAGGCGCACGAGAGAGTGGGGCAATAAATAGGTATCCAGAGAAGTAACGGGAGAAAAAAGTCCAATAATGGGTTGCATATCTCGCTACCTTCCCGCAGAGGTCTAGAATATAGGTAAATCGTACCGAAAAGGATCCAGGCTGCTAGTTGAAGAAGAACGTACGGAAACCAGGGCTTGTCTGCGATATTCCATTTTGCCTCCGGCAGTTGTGGAATATGAAGTCCGCAAAAAGCGCATCTTCGGATTCTTTGAAATTGATCGGCTTGAGCAGAGGGCGAACCGGCGGCCGGTAATGTCGAGACTTGCAGAGTGGCGTTGGGATTCGCTACTATTAAACAGAATTAGCTCGCAAGCCTTGACCATTCTTCAACTAGGAGGGTATTTTCTTAGTCTTACCGGGAAATAACCCTAGGCTTTCAGGGTTATTTAGACTTGGGGTAGGAGGGGAGAGGTAAGAAAGGGAGATATTGGGCGAGGGAATGTTCAAACTCAGTTGCGGCGGCTCACACGGCCGTGATGCCTTCACAGATACAATGAAACGGAATTCTCTGAGGTGACCGAATGTCGCCAACAGGAGCGCCACCAGCATGACAACAGCAATCACCTGTCCGAATCCCCACTCATTTTCATCTTTTTGGCCAAGGGATCGATCCCGATGCAGTTGCAGCGTACCCCAGGCAGCCAAGGCCACAGCAAGGTAGAGCTCGCGCTAGTGTCAGAAATACTTGCCTCATCCAACAGATGGGGCGGACTAACCTCGAAGAATACAGAGGTGAATAGCCAGAAATATATGTTTCCACCCTAATAGCGATTACCGGCTGATCTATGGCCATGTATACTAGTAGTGTCGTTCTAAATGATCGTAGATTTGATATTCGTTGAGCAACGGTAGCACTAGCAATATGATGAAGCCAACTTCGGGGCGAGGGGTCCAACGCGACTGTTGATGGGATTTGCTCGCGAAGTTTGGCAAATAACTCAAAGGTTGCATACACCTTTAAGCCTTGGAAAATAGCCCCGAGTGTTAGTAGGGCGAAAGACGAAATGGCAAAGACATCAGGAAGGGCGTCTGCTAATTCTGGGGGCCACCCCCTTGGCCACTGATAATAACAGCGCGCGTCCCAGGTCGTTAAGTCGATTAGGTCCCTCTGTCCTTCAAACCTAGCGGCGGGACCGATAACAGCAAGGAGCAGGATGATAAGTACAGCCATAAAAAACAATCGTGCATTGCGCTGAGTCTGGTGGTTATAAAAGTATGTCCTCAGACACGTAAGAGCGGACAAATGTGTGACGGCGGAGAACCAGGCGAGGTGGCCTATAATTTTCCAGTGATAACCGGAGAGCGGCCGTTTCAGTGTGGCAAGGCCACTTATGAATATGGCAATGCCGGATATAAGTTGCAGATCGCTCATCATCATTATGAGCTGAGTGAGCCGTGTCAGAAACTAAGCAACCTCAACAAGCTGACGCCCTTTTTACCTTGGTAAAAATAATATCCAGCTTCTGAGCTTTCTCGGGGTCCCACGACGTAGGGAGGCCGAACCGTTGGGCAACTGGCTTATAAAACGCAGCTTTTATGTTGTATATCAATTTGTCCACTGGATTCGGACGTTGGAGGGGGTTTTCTGTAGAGCCGTACTTGCGATACAGATTGCGGGTTGGGTCGAAGCCAAACAGATAGTAAAGAAGGAAGAAGAAAACTGAGAGCCAGGCAGTACCCATGAAGCCAATGACTACCTGTTTCGGTTTAAGCGTCAGATTTCACGTAGGTAGATAGATCATTTCGGTTAGGGTATTATGAAATGTTGTAAATCCTTACTCCAATGCCAGCAATATCTGGGTCTGGCTTGGGCTCCAGCGGCTCTGAGCAGTTGACGGCCATGGCGACGGTTATAAATCTCTCAGAATGTAGAATATGAGAGCCAAGAAGAATATGAGATCGAGTATCGAAGAAGGGAAACGGGGAAAGAAAATTTCTGCTCCCAAGACCAGGCTGGGAGCTAAATATACTACACCTGTATTATCAACGCCATGCGCTCCAGCAGTCATGACCAATAATGACTGGCAAAAGGAATCGGTATTTTCAGCTTCCACGTGATAGATATTGGCTTTATACACTTTACCAAGCCTTCCTGTCCTCCATTCAGAAACCATTGGACGAACTTGTTTCCTGCGTCGGCCGTGAGATGTGGTGGAATAAATGATGGATTAAAGGTGATTTTACAATTGCCTATTCCAGCTGCTCTTGAAACGGCGTTATAAGCTCCATCAGTGAGAACTGGTGTACGGTGAGTCCTCCCCAGCCCGAGGGAATGGTCCCGGGCTCTTGGAAAAAAGGGGAGTTCTGGGTTGGCGTGGGAGTTGATGGGATAGACATATATATATTAATTATTATCACAGCGTGGTCTCGTCAGAGATTAAACTGTGTTAATGTTGAACTTCACTTCTCCAACTAGCATCCGAGTATTACTATCAGATTGTTAGCACATAGGGAAAGGCCCAGCCGACCGACGCTTGAGCGGGGACTCACTCTAGTAACAACTTGAGTTCCTTATTGAACGTCATCCTCAGCACCTCCAAAGCAATAAAGGCAACAAATGCTGGGTATCTCGCATTTTTAATATGTAGTAATTCGTAATTCAACCTTTGAAGTTGCTTCGCTAACGGAAAAGGCTCAGAGACCGTCAAGAACGGCGGCAGTGGTTGTCCGTTCATCATGGCTGATCCAAGGTGGCACAGCAAAGCGGTCGTACTATGAGACTGGAAATCCGTCGACTGAAGCGCTGCTGCGGCTAGATTTGATACCCACTCCGTTGTTCCATTGACTGCTGATACTGCATCGGATATGCTCTCGCGAGACGTCTCCGCTGAGAGTGTGCGGCCCATATGTGCCATTAGCGCCACAATGCTAAGGCTCTGTTGGGTGGCTCCGATCATGCTCTCGTAGATGCGTGAGGGAAACTTGCCTCCCACGGGCGGCTCGTACGTGGCGAAGTGGCTGTGCATTTTTAATGCGTCGAGGGAGAGAAGCTGCTTCTTGTAGAGTTTGCTGGCGATAGCTTCGAGTTCGGCGTTTGGGTACACAGCAATACTGCTACCGCCATCCTGGGATTCGGTGCGGTGGCTATTGATCCACAGCTCGATTGTCGTATGCATGGCGCTGTAGAGACGTCCGAGATTGAACAGATTCTGACCCATGAGTTTGGGGACCTTGGACTTGGCCGTAATGGGAAAGGGGAAGATGACCCAGAAGAAGGAGACGACGCAGCCGACGACGACTGCGACAAATTTGTAAGGGCCGAAGAGATAGATGGGGTAGTATGGTTGTCCATTGGATTCAGACCTTTCATGACCTAGTTTCTCGGCCTGGTAAATACATCGTAAGCACTCACTCACACGCGTGTTGGATGTAGGTAGAATTGCTCACATTCACCTCGTAGCCAATGGCCACGTTTAACGTGATGATGGCGATCATCGCAGTGCCAAAGTATTTGGGCATCTTGACATAAACGTAAAACTGGACACTGAGTTAGAAATCTGTCTGTTTGGAGGCACTGGCAAACTTACCAGGATGACGTTGGATAGATAGAGAAAGACAAGAACACCCGCGGTATGTCCAACAACAATGTACCACGACGCGAAGCTCAAGGCAATGGCAGCAAGCGTCGCTAATATTCGACTAAAGAATCCAAACAAGGTCTGTCCACTCGTTGGGCTCATTCCTATCACGACCACGACCATGGCCCAGACGCCTCTTTGCCGGATAAAGAATTCTTGTGTGTCTTGCAAAAAGGCGACTATGCCGATACATAGAGAGGCCGCCGCCACCCGCAGGCCAAACATGCTCAGATCGGAGCCTAAGAAACGGGTGATCTTGCTTAGGCCACCGCCCCAGCGTTCCCACGTATTAACGGGCACGAGATGCGATGAATCGGCAACCTTAGCACCCTCTTCGAAATCTCGCGGTTGGGAAAAGTCTGAGTACACAGACGGCTCCTCGGGAGTCTCCGAGTCGTGGTTATACCACTCCCAGAAAGTTGGGTAGATGAGGCGCGACCGAGACATTGTACCATCGTCAACCTTGCTCTCGGCAAACGCAACGATAGAGGAGACGGCGTCTGCCACTAAGTCCTCCATATAAAATATGTATAGTGCAAGGCAGTACTCATGTTGAATGCCCAATGACTCTTCAACAGGCACATCCACTTGTTCGGAATGCTCGATAAGCTCCTTTATAGCCTGCTTGCGACGTGAAAGATCCTTGAGGCTGCGCGTGAAGTCCTCAATAAAGGTCGGACTGCCGGGGTCGAGAGAAATAGGGGCCTCGTCAAGATCAACCAGTTCAACGCTTTGGCGCTCAGATGGTTGGTCCTGGCTGTGATAAGGGGGGAACCATGGTGTTTGGACCACCTCAAGCGTAGAAAGGAAGTACCCTAGACCGACTCGCACAAGAAGTGACAACTCATCTAGCGACGCGCGTAGGCCATGCACTATGTGCGCCGTTTTGCGCTCAGCTGTGCTAGTCTGTGCTACGGATTCCATGCTCTCTCGTACCGTCTCTCCAGAGAGGGTTGTGTCGGTCTCTAAAAAGTGATCTAGGATAGTAGGAAAAGCCGCTATTCCAGAGAGGGTTAGGAGTAGTTTTCGAAAAAGCTCTGAGATTTTCTCAAGATCGGCGGCGGATAGCTTTCCCCAGGCAAGTTCAATCTTGGCATATCCTAGATTCGCCTGTATTTTGGCGTCGAGGGCGTTGAGACCGTTCACTGCCTTCGCTACTCTGTCACGAGCTACCTGAATGCCGTCGGTGTCCGCTGCTGTCCGAAGAGTTTGAACAGTTTGCACGGTTTGAAGGTCCGGTTCCTCTAGCAGCGCTGGGGTAGCAAGCAGAACTTCGTCGGGGGTCTCATGAACAAAGTCTACCAACGCTTCTAGAGCGGCTTGAGCTTGGCTAATGTAGTCCTGAATGCCCGTAAAGATCGTTCCCCGACATGTGCTGGGTAGGATGAAGAGGGACACGCCTGCGGCCATGGCGAACCCGACGAGGAAGGATTTGAATATTCGCCAAATGAACCTGATACCATCATCCATGGTTTCCATCGCGCCCGTTCGAGTAAGGATAACGACGGTTAGCAAAGAAAAGCATACCCCCGGGTCTTGATGCTCGGCTGGCTTCCACGCACGGAATGTGTTGCCAATCCTACCTCCAAGATTCCAATTTTTAGCTCGAGAGAATACCGGAACAGTACACTTCCCAGGAAAACATACCATATCATGAAAAATAGGAATACACCAGAAACAGCGCATGCACTAGAACTATAAGAAAAATACTCCCCCTGGACTGAACCGCCGCTGTTTTCTCTTGCTTTTATGGCACAGAAAAGAGCTAGGACGCAAAGGGCCAACGATAATCCAGAAGCAAGAATGCAGTATAGCAATGTTTTGAGGAACCTAGCCCTCGGAAACAACGGCTGCGAGGCGAGGGAGAGCAAAACTGAGAAGTAGCCAGCGGTGGTCATCATGTTGGCAACAGCATCTGCTTGGAAACTGGCATGAGGCGATTGATTAGGAAAAAACAATCCAGATTCCACCAAAAGAAAACGAATTGAGAACCTACTCACATAGCGATGCATAACACGGGGGCTAAAGAACCCTTCATCATCTTAAGGAGGGTCTCCAGATCCATGTCCAACTCGGACCACCACGTTTTGGGGCTCAGCCATCTTTGATACGAGTGGTCAGTCGTCAATGGCGTGCCTCTGGAGAATCACTATCGTCGAATTGCAGCTCACCTTCGTAAATCGAGAGATTCACGTGCCATTGCCCGTGAATGTCCTGCTCGCTACATGTAGAATTGTCATGGAGAGGGTCACAGGTAATTGGCAAAAACCAAGGCTGGGCAGTTGGACCGACCCTGAAGCCGAAATTCCATGCGATCTTCGGAAGAGAAAAAAATATTCCCCGATCGAGAGGCTAAGGCGGATCGGGTTAGACATTGTCGATAAACAGATGAAATGCCGGACTCGGATCTGATCTGGTGTGCTTACATCAGCCGTTGAGACCTAAACTGTGTGGTTTAATATGGCTGCGATTCAGATTTCAGACGAACGAGATTATTCAAGTGCATTCATTGCCAATGTCCAACATTAACTCCTCCTATACGAGGGCCCTAAATAACCCTCATCTTGGCACTTTTGCCTCTGTGGGAAGCCTTATTTACCAATTTTCAACCTATCGCTTGTGGTGGCAGACTCTCTAGCCCGGCCCTACCTGATCTTCCCAGCCTTTTGAGGATAGATCGGGGTGAGGGCGCAAGATTTCTCCGCTGTCCTTGAATGGACACGCCGGGCCTTCGAGCCTGGTTCGTCTATTTGGCCAGGTCTCTACCAAGGTGCCCGAGCGAGGAAAGCAGACCAACCAGAATCGAAGTCCTCGCCTGAGAGGGCAGGTTTGGGCCACGGCTAGCCCATTCAGTATATCGGACCAGCTCACGGGTTGGGATAGCTCTTCTGGAACTTCCTACAGAGGTACAGAGACAGGGCGATGGAGCCCATTGACTCACTGTCAGATTCAATGGAAAATGGCCGGCGGTGGATGAGAAGTAAGAATCTCTCGCTCGAGGACCGTTTGCGCCTCCTTGGCACTCAGTGCGCATTACTAGAATGAAGTACTACATCAGTTCACGGTCCTTTCACTCACCGGAGCATGGCTATTTGTCTTCATCTTCTTCATTCAATTGCTTGATGATGGCTAGGTGCCACAGGATACTTGCCAACATGCCTCGGCAATGAACGCAAATACGTTTCCAGCACAGCGTTAATAGCAAATCACGTCATCATTTCCGCGCATGTCACGAAATCCGGCCAGAACCAGGCTCAAGAGGAAGTTTAGAGTCAATTACCCATCCCCGGGCTTAACAGGGCCTGGCCCGGAGTTGAGTGATACCCCACGCGGGGAAGTGGGCTGGTCGGACAATAAAGTTAGATCACTAATCAAACATGCCTCGGCACCGAGTCGGCTTGCATTCCGTTTCCGCATCTGAAAGCGAACAACTTCATTGTTGATAAATACAAGGCCACGGCCACAGGTCATTATACACCTCTAATGTTGTCGCTCGTCAGCATAAAACAGTCCAACAGCAACGCGCTACCAGTAACCCCATTGCAAGAATAGTACACTGATATCTAACATGGCTACTTCAGTCCCCGAGTCATACGCTTCTCTCAACTATGCCGATATCTCCGTTTCTAATGTCCCGGAATCGTCTCCTACCGTCACCAAGGTAGTTACCGTTGCATTTAACCGACCGAAGAAGCACAATGCGGTAACTGGTAATATGATTGAGGAGCTCGTATCGGCCTTTGAGCTTCTCGGCCAAGACAGCCGGGTCCGCGCGATTATTCTCACCGGTAAAGGGAGGACCTTCTGCGCTGGAGCGGACTTGGAGATTGGCTTTTCTGCATTGCTCCCTCAGAAGCAAAGCGAGGAGGCATTTAACAATTATAGAGACGGGTATGTTGCATATATTTCCTACAACGCTGTGGTTCTGTAATAGACTGACATCTAGTCATCAGCGGTGGCCGCGTTGCACTCGCGATCGCGAGGTGCCCAAAGCCAACGATTGTGGCAGCGAACGGCTCGGCTGCCGGCGTGGGCTTCACGCTTATGCTGCCCGCCACCATTCGCGTCGCCTGGGAGGGTGCCAAAGTCGCTGCACCTTTTTCAAGGCGAGGCATTACTCTTGAATCCTGCAGTGCTTTCTTCTTGCCACGCTTGATTGGCCTGTCGAAAGCAATGCACATCTCGACGACCGGGGCGACGTACCCTGTGACAGACCCTCTTGTGCGAGATCTGTTCTCCAAGCTTCTCCCCACCCCCGAAGAAACTGTTGCGTACGCCACTCAGCTCGCCGTTGACATTGCTGAGAATACATCCGAGGTCAGCACCAAGTTAAACCGTGACTTGTTACTGTACTGCCAGGAATCGCCCGAGCAGGCACATCTCATCGAGTCCAAGGCGTTCCTATCGCTGGTTGGCTCTGGGGACAACTTGGAAGGAGTCAAGAGTTTCATGGAAAAGAGGAAGCCCAATTTTACGGGCACCATCGCCAAGGGAAAACTGCCATTCTGGCCTTGGTGGGATGACCAGACGCAGCAGAAACCGAAAGAGAAGCTTTGATTTGGCTGTCTTTGAGTTTGCATGCAATTCACAGAAAGGGGTTCTACGAGACTTGTGTAATCGGTTAGATATTGACGCCGAATGTAAATGTAATCCATCTACTGTCCCTCTTCACGAGACAGACCGTACTATCTTTCGTATAACGACTACTATATCTCGAACGATATCCCTTTCACCTTGAAAATTTCTGCAAGACTCTTAAGTTGAGTATTAACCACCCTGCCACTTATCGTTATGCTTTTGAGTACGGGAAATCTGTCCAGTGCGACCGACTCCAGCATAGAGAGGGCGGATGCCAGACGATCCGGTGATACTCCATAATAGCCCTGTCAGATGGAGAGGGCGCGTAGGGATGCAGGAATCATGTTGACAAGGAGCAGTTCGTCAAGTTGTGGTCCACCATCGAGTGATGGATCCTGTGGGATCAGTTGGCCATCTGGACCCGGAATGTATCTCTCGCCATCCTCGATCCGGTATGGAATTAAGCATCGCATATCGAGGCTTAAGTGCTCAAGGTTGGCTAAGTTCCTCAAGGACTGAATGGCCATATCATCATTTTCCGTCTCGAAAAAGGCCTCGTCGAAGGCTAGGCCTAGATGCTTCAGGGAGCGTACGTGCCGCAATGCATGCTGGGCCTCGAGAGGTGTAAACTGGTCTTCGCCGACGACAAGGCCGCCAGCTTCAAATTCGAATATCGACAATCGAGGACAATTACGAAGGATATTCTCAAGCGACTCGGCATCCATCCCAATGAGAGTAAGCCTTAGTTCTGTCAGGCTCTCAAACACGGATGTGAACGGCTTGCACCAGCTAACCGCTCTGCAATCGAGTTTGTGTAGGTTAGGAGCGGCCTTGGCAAGCGGCCAGATGGCGTCGAAAGACATGCCGCCTTCCGTGTCCGCATAGGCCGATTCTACATGGGTGAGGTTCGTCAAGGAACCAGCTGGAATTGGAAGAAAGATGTCGTCAAAGTCAATGAAGCAGTCGAGCTTCTCCAGATTCGGACACAGGATTGCCATTACCGCCATGGCAGGCGCTGCGGTATCGAACAATTCTTGATCCTCTCCCACCTCATCCCGGATATCAGATGAGCGCGCAGCTACCGCTTTCTCGTGAAGTTTCGAGAGGGTTAAATAGAGACCGGCATCCTCGGATTTCTCAAATACATGCCAAGCGCATCCGCAAAGTTCCTTGACGCCTTCTCGGAGAGTGTCATGGACAAGAAGTGTTCGGGCTAAAAGCCACCATTTGCGGCAGCTCGGGCGGTGATAGAGAATGGGTGTGCAAAGGGCATTAAGAGCTCTTGACGTAAGACAAAGAGAAGCTAGCGCAGCGGTGTATTTGTGCTCCTCGTAAGGCTGGGTCTCCGGGCACAGCACGTGGACATGGTGAGACGGGCCAGAAGATGGCGTGCAGTGCAAGCACAGAGTCTCGAGAATGTCGATTAACGGAAGTGAGGTAAAAGACGGCATTTCGCAAGGAAATTAAAGAAGAAAGCAGAAAAAAAAAAAAAAAATAGAGACTAGTCTGTCCTTGGTATCTATGAAGCTGCAGCGAGGTCAGCTTTTAAATTTCTTATGGTTTTCGCTGAAATGTCATATAAACTAGGCGGCAGGAAGGATTCACCCCGCTTCCAGCATCACCATATTTCGCCCTTTTAGCCAATCTCACCCGCCAACATGTCTGACAAATATTAGAACGCGGTGGTCACACGAAGAGTGAATCGAAACTCTTAGGAACCCAGATTTTTCAATCCCTCCCGGAAGCTTCTAGTTAGGTTACACAACACGTACTCGGCCAGCACTCCACTCTCCATAGACGAACACCTGGACGACGGCATGGTTCCTGAGGGGCAATGGTCAGAGCTGTAACGAGGGGCTCTCGAAAATAAGCTTGAAGCCATCAAATCACGACTCGCTGCCGGCGCCAATCCCAATGAAGGGCCGACTAGCTACTACAGAAAGCTTGCACTGCAGGACGGACGCATGAGGGGCAACCGGCCAATCGAGATGCTGTTATCTTCTGGCACCAACCTTGGCACTCTGGGGGAGGGGGACAGTGGAGGGAGAATGGACTGGCCCTTGCAGGCGAATGCGACCATTATCCCAATATCGCTGACCTGATGTTAAGCCACAGGGTCAATGTGTGAAGTAGTGAAGAGGCTGTGTGAAGTTTGAAGCGTGCGCTGATATTAATGCTGGCCCCTGCCCCCCAAAATGACAGGACGGCCCTGCAGGTGGCAGCATCTATGGGGTGCTGGGAGGTCGTAGAGTTTCTGTGGGTAAGGGCACCCTTTGAACACGGGCCTTTCATCTCTACCTCGATGTAGCTGAATCTCAGATGGGCTGTCACCTGCCAAGGCTCTCCCAAGATATGGACAACTATGCTTCTGCCCATTGTCAGACCCACCATTCCTCAGAGAGGGTCAACAAGATCTTGTTTATCTGCTCCTTCATGGCCAGGGCCGTCGGCGAACGACGGGTGTATGGGTACAAGGTTAACGTTTTGCAAGACGGTTGTTACGCGTAATGATTACGCGGAGTGTGGTGATATAAGACTCCACCGGTATCGAGACTCCTCTCTGTGTATTAATCCCAGCGTCGTAGTAATAATATGTGTATTCAGACCATCAAGAAGTCAAATGGGTGACGGGGGACGGTCGGTGCCACGTAAGCCAGGCGAAACGTGGGGAATATTTCGAAACTACAGGTCTTGGCAGGCGCCCCATGCCCTTCACCGTACCGCCAAGCCATCCACCAAGGCCCATGAACCTTACCATTACGTAGGCAGTGAGCGCACGGGACGAGAAGAGATCGATGACGGGCAGCTTATCGCTCGTGTCAATGTTCGCAAAGATCAGTCCCTCTTCGGGAGAGTGGATAATCGTACGCATCTCCTTATAGCAGCTATTCCGTTGGCCTTGAGGGATATTGAGACGGAAAAATCAGGGGACATTCAACGAAGGGCTCGTACGCAGCTCGGCTCGAATACCCCGAGTAGTTGCTTGAGAAAGTCGAGGTTTAGTCGGCGTACGAGACGGGTTGGTCGACTCATTCCGCCTCTTAGCTGTGAAATGAAAGCGATGCTCGTCATGGAGCCCCGAAAGCCTCCAGCAATATTCTGTCGTATCTAAGGAAGAATAGGTACGATCTCAAAAAGAACAAGTGCTTGGGTGTGTTGAGGAAACCTGGAGAGCAGACGGCAATGGTGCGCTTAACTGCTCTCGCTTTTCTACGTACGTATGATATACCTGTTGCACCATCACCCAGCACGTCCCCTTAACCCTGAACTATCTCTTGCTGGAGAGGAGGATGAATGGCGGCGGGTATGGATACGTGGGTGAGACAGGATATTGTTGGCATCGTACATGCCCTACTGTCTCCGCGTTCGTTGGACCCCCGAAGGTAAAAGAGCACATCACGGATCGTGGATGGGAAGGTCGAGATAGAGGATACTTGGGGACGTGGACAGGGCAGGGAGATTGCCATTCTGTGCGCTCTTGTCGATTGCATACCATTCAACTAGGTAGAGAAATGCGTCTCGTCACCTTCACGACCATTTGAAACTAGAACTGCTCCACTTACAGGTGACGGCAATGGCCCCTCGTGTCTAACTGGCCACTGGTATATTTGGGATCGACGCAGGCCTCGCCGATTCGTAGCCTCTGTGGGGAGGCGAAACGTCCCGCGTCAGCGAGCGGGAAGCATCCATCTGAGGTTCGGGAACGTGGTCTTCCAGGAACTTGTTGTTACCTCAACATCTTTAGAGGTAGATGTCGTAGTCGATGGTTCCTCTAGTATCATCGAGGAAAGGTGCCGAAGGGGTCAAAAATGGGTGCCTGAGCATATCGATGCGTTCCACGTCAACATGTTCGGCTCCAGGGGCGACGTACGTCTCGTTCTTCCTCTTGTTTGGCCACGAAGTCACCGATGCATCACATTCCATTCTTTGTCTCACTACGTCGTATCCAATATCACCTAGGTCGCAAGTTTGCACAAGGAAACCCGACCGTTGAATATTCGATGCCGAGGCGCGGTGTTCGTGCTGGGCCGCCACGAGCAGGCAAGTCTCTACCTATCCGCCCGGAGGTCTATGCTACGAACCCCACCCCCATGGCACACGCGGCCGGTGGTCTGAAAGGCGTCACCGGAATGGCAGGTATCATCAAGGGGCGGGTCTCGCGGCCAGGGGACGTTCGGCAGTGGGGTATCACTAGGGTCTAATGAAGGAGGCTGGAGGCATCTGAAAAGAAATGCTGGGAAATGTTAAAGCTTCGACCGATGGGATATGGGACGAGGTGCTGCAGAGGGACCACTGACAGGCGGGGGGAAAGCCCTTGCGACCAGGAGAAGCTTGGACTAATTGACTGATCGCCATAGAGTCGGGAAGGTGAGGGGTTTTTCTTAGTTTCTCTCTCACCTTGTTCCCTTTTTTTTTTTTTTTTTTTTTTTTTTTTTTTTTTTGTCTCCTTTTTATTTTTAAGTTTTCATCTAATTTTTTGACCCGTCCATCAATTCAGGTATTGATGTCGTGCTTCCAAAGGTAAGGTGACTGTGATTGGTCTCATTTCTTTTTAGATTATTAGAACCAGTGAGAGAAATCAGGGAAACCAATTTGTTGAAGATCACTGTCTCGGTTGGCGAATGGAGAAGGTCCCCGATGCTCAAGAACCCGGTTTCGCTTCCCAGGCCACATCAAGTTTCAGAACACATTTTCGTCGAAATAAGACAAGATTGTCGCAAATTGGAAGTGGAGAATGTCAATCGATTTCCGCCAATCTCTGGGATCCCCTGCATATGCTTAAATTGGACCTCTGAGCGGGATGTCAGGCTAGAACTTAAACAATCTTTGACAGTTCAATGCCCTGTTCTCGGTGGCGCAGAAGCGCTCACACGACACCGACCATCGCACGGAGTTGAGGTTGCAATGAATTGATGGATGGCAATGTGGCGTCATGGTACCTGGCCTCTTGCTCAGGGGCTCAGGGGGGGAACAGTCTGTCCCTCCAAGGAGGCTTGATTCGCTGTGGACCAGTGGGACCGTTGCCCTCAAGGACTAGGGGAAGCCAGCCAAGAAAGCTAGCATCATGGAATTAATGCAGCCTCTGGCGAACTAAGAGTGATAGGAATACCACATGAGAAGGCATTCTCTAACCAGTCAAGGAAGTCCACACGGAGAGGGACGAAGTACAAGTAGACTTCTCACGCTACACTCTTCCGTACATGTTGGGTAGCATCAAATGAAGATTACCATGTTGCTTCCTTGGATAGGTACGCAGGTACAA
Source organism: Scedosporium apiospermum (assembly GCF_000732125.1). Classification (NCBI taxonomy): domain Eukaryota; kingdom Fungi; phylum Ascomycota; class Sordariomycetes; order Microascales; family Microascaceae; genus Scedosporium; species Scedosporium apiospermum. The sequence goes on from NW_015971806.1 coordinate 61,623, forward strand.
GATGATCTATCCACTTATTTAATCTAATTGTTAGTGATTGGGACGGTTTAGTTCATTGTTCCAAGATAATCTAAGGTTACTCCTGAGGATGTACTCCGTACCTCTCCCAACTGCGCCATCAGCCTCTCTCATCTCGTCACCTCAACTCTCCCTCTCTCGTCTCCCAACCCTTTCCGACCGTGGCACAGAAAACAACTGACAGGCCAGGCCGTGGTATCGGGTGCTACTCTTGCATCTCGTGAGTGTATCCTCATTACGGGAGTACGGGGTAATTACGCTAATCCCCTTCCTCTCATTGGAGAGGGGCACGTTGGGTCTCCCTTTGCTCTGATAGGCTTCCCCCCTGCCGGCGCCAAGTGGATTCGGCAGCTGCCAAGCCACCCGGCGCATCACCCTGGCTCACAAAGCAGCAAAACTACGCGTTGGTGGAAGCCCTTCGCCTTGATAAGACGGCATCGGCGGCTCTCCACAGTTTCTTGGCATCTTGACCTGTGATAGAGTTTTCATTAGGCCCATAAAACCTCTGTATTTCCATTTCTCTCCTGTAATTCCTGGAAATGTCTGTATTTCTCCCCGGTCTGACCCTTTGCCACTCCTTTGCAGAGTCTCGTCCTCGTCTTCGCCCTCTTTTCCTTTTGGCTTCAATCCTTTTTTATTTTGGGATATAGCCGTGACGCTCATTTGTGCTCTTTCGAAAATTGTTTTATTGTATTTTTTATTTTCTCAATTTATCCACGTATTTTATTCCCGGTTATGACCTAAAGATGGCTATCGGCAAAGAAGGAAACGTGAAGTGGGTTGATGTAAGCTTCTTCCTCGAACCCCCACCTTCAAATTGAATTTCTTCAAGCCCCATTCTGCATTCCGGCACCATCATCATCGTCATCATCATCAACCAAAGCTAACTCGCTGTCTAGGGTTTGAGAGGACTGGCTTCCTTCCTCGTTGTTGTAACCCATATCGCCCGTGCTTTTGACGAACAACTGTTCAGCCCCGCCATATCCGAGAATGGCCCTCAACGCTTCCTCCAACTACCCTACATCCGCGTCCTAATCCAAGGCCGGATCGGTGTGGCCATCTTCAGCATGGTGACGGGCTACGTCTGTGTCTTGAAGCCCATCAAGCTTATTCGACAAGGAAACCGAGAGGCTGCTCTGATGACCTTAACGAAGTCTTCGCTCCGCCGCATCCCACGACTCATCCTGCCGACCACGATCGCGACCTGCATTATCTGGATATTAACCCAGCTTGGCGCCTTCCAGGTTGCGAAGCACACCGGTGCCGGGTGGACCAGCTACACGAGCCCGAGACGCTTCGATACTATCGGCAAGAATTTGTACTGGCTTATGAAGCAAAATATCCGAACCTGGGTTTCGATGCAAAATGATTACGATCCGAACCAATGGACGCTCCTGCCGCTGTTGAAGGGTGCGATGATCATCTATGTCTTCATTGTCGCTACCTGTACGATGAAGACGCGCTACCGAATGATGTCTGCCGTCCTGATGTGGTTCTACTATTACGTGTCCAATGATTGTATGGCGCCTTCCATTGTAATATTTTCCAACATGTGTGCTCTCTTGCTAATACCTTATTTTATAGCTGCTTTCGGTATGCAGTTCTTCTACGGCGTCTTCCTCGCTGAACTCCAAAACCTACCCTCCGCAAACGAATTCCTCACCTCGCGCCCGATCCTCTCCCGCGTCATTTCGACGTTCTGCATGATCTCTGGCTTCTGCATCGCCTCGCTTCCCGAACACAACGTTGAGTGGGCCGCTTGGTCGAACAACATGAGGCTGCTCTTCGATTTCATTCTCCCCAAGGGGGCCGACTACCCCCGATTCAGCACCGCCTTCGGCCTGCATTTGATTTCCATGGGCCTCCACTGCAGCCCTCTCCTCCGCGACTTGCTGAGCAACCGGTGGTTCCTCTGGCTAGGAAAGCAGTCCTTCGCGGTATACCTGCTCCACGGCACCCTCCTCCGCACCGTCCTCTGCTGGATGGTCTACGGCTTTACCGTGCTCCCCGATCACAAGGACGATGAGGGCAAGATTGTCCCCACCCACTTCGAACGCCCTAGCGGCCTCCGGGTGCTTGTTTGCCTGCCATTCTGGCTACCGCTTAACTACGCCGCCGCCGTGGTCTGGACCACCTACGTTGACCCGTGGTGCGCCCGCGTGACGGAGAAGATGGTGAACTTTGTCAAGGATGACAAGGAAATATTAGGATCTGAACGACTCCTCGATCCCACGAAGGAAGGAAGGACATGAAATACCCAAGCGGTCGGAATTTACCTGTAAATGACAGGCCCGGTTCATCGTATATTATTCAACTTCATTTTATTTTTCAACACAGCGTACATCTCGACGACATTTTTCTTGACTGGTTTTTCATTTTGTTGACTGGAAGGAGTAGCGGGCTTGCTCTAATTCATGGGAGTCCTGATCGATGGGAATTTTTAACCAAGGCAATTATACGAATATAATACCAATGATAAACATATTTTAAACGAATTTGAATCCTTTTCGAACTGAATGAAGGGGCATCAGCTTCCATCGAGTGAACGACCCTGGCCAGGTAGTAGATGCCCATGAAACAGCGGTGGAGAACTAGCGGATATGCCGGACCCGGAAAACGGGGGAACTTTTTCCGTAAGACATGTCTTTGCACGTCAGCTCGCATACGTCATCAGGGAATCGGAATCCCGCTGGAGTTTGGAGGGAAGTAAGGCGAGAGGGTCTCATTGAAGAAACGAATACACAGGTATATGATAATCACAATCACATCAATATCTTTGCTTTTGTTTCCATCATGCTAAATATGGCCCTCGGCGGGATTAAGCGACGAGACAAAGAAAGAACCAGATGTTAATACACTAATTATTCATCAAATCCATGCGTTCTTCGTCGGCACATTCACACCAAGTCTCAGCTCCAGGCTAAGGGCTGAGATGCTGAGAAAAAGCAATTATTCCAGGTCATCGACAGCGCATTGTACTGGCTTGGAATTGTTCCGCACGACCATAAACATGTTCCCGTCCTCGAAGTCGGCGGTCATCACGTGCTGTTTTGCCAGGTGCCAGGTCGCAGAGGACCACTTGGCAAGGTGCCGTGATCCGGTTGTCCGAGGTTAGCCGCCATCATCGAGGCTTGATGGATAAGGAATATTGGAATGGCTGGCGTGACCACGCTAGGACGAAGCACATGGTTCTTGTAGATCGGTTGGTCTAGACGACGCCACAGAATCTTGTCTCATCAACGTTAATGTTATGCCTGACGAACAGAATTTTCTGTGCGGTCATTACCCTCCCCACCCACGTACGACATCAACTTTTCTTCAAGCTTGACTCGTGGGCGTCCCCCACTCCACCCCTGACTCTTCATCCCCGCCGTAAATCTTGATCTGACGCCCACTTTTTATTATCTCAGTGGGTCTTCCCTCCGACACTTCCTCCAACCCCTTGAGGTCGTCGAGCTGATGCAATTTCATCACATTGCAATACTTCGGAGAAAGTTTACTCCGAGCTGAGAATAAAGACAAAAAGCCAGGAATTCTTGCGAAAACCGACACTTGGTGCCATTGTCAAGATCATCCAGGCAGCAAATTCCTGAGTGAAAGCGCGTTGGTGTTTTCCAACGTGTCATTTGATCGGTCTAACCGGTTATGGGCCCCTGCTCCGCCGTTTATGAACTGATTGCAGTTGATCGCTGCTCCACAAGTCTTGAAAGAAGCGGGAGAGACAGCATTCAACTAAGGTTCTGACCTCCATGGGTTTCTCTTCCCCCCCACCTGATAATCTAACCGCACTCGGTCAACCCCCTGCTCCGACGACACCACTGATTCGGTCATGATGGCACCGAAAACTGCGGGAATAGTTTGGATGCACAAGTTCCGAGCTTAACTCCCCGTGCCCATCTATATAGAGGAGGCTATTGAGACGGCCAGCAACAGACGCAATACTTGGGGCATACCCTACAGCAATTGAACTTGAATGTGAATATCCGCTCGTTTTTAGTATGTCAGGAGCCAATAAATCCCCCTGCCGCGGTTGGAATTGCAATTTCCTCGGTGGCGAGGAAAACACGCCCACTAAAACTAGCATGCACTCCGTACGGGAGACACCAGAGTCTAGAGGGGGAAAAAAATGCCCCGAACAGATCTGAAAACTAGGGAACGGGACGGAGATAAGGTCGACCAAATCTCAGACAGCCTGATATTTCCCTTTACCACACAGCGCCTCAACTCTCTTGTGGGCGTCAACGTAGATACCTTTCCGGTACCAACCGACTCAGTCTCCATCGTCAGTGTAGATCGAATACCCCAAACCGCCCTATAGAACCTTCCCATTGAGGCGGGTACCGAAACTCGTTAATGTAGTGAACAGCGAGCTGCAGCCCCTGTAACCACTGAACGAGTTAACAGATGCGAGTCTTAACCACCTGCCTGAGAAGATCGTCAAGAACTAGCCGTGCGGAGACCATTTTCCCGTTAGCCGGATGGAAAAGATGTACATGGGAATAATGGAGCTGAGAAATGAAACTGTTTTGCAAATCTAACCGTGCCAAGATCATGGGTTCTTCGTCTCGGGAATTACAGCAAGAAAGAAAGAACATCTAGCCTCCATCAAAAGCAACGTAGGTGTCTCTCGTAGATATTATCAGGTAAAATCGAGAAGAGGTAGAGCTTTAGCGTCACGTCTTTCAAGAAAATTCGTCCTTCGAGTACATCCGGCAGACGCTTTTCCATCTTCCTCCTATCTAATATAATAGTTCCTGGATCCAAACTGCGGACTTCTTCGTAAAATGATCCACTATATTAAAGTAAAAACGTCTGACCCGGTCTTCTGGAACCCGGGAGAGATTTCTTCGCAGGCCGTATTGCCGTACATCAGTAAACTCCACCTTCGTTCATAAACAGATGGACGCAACGAGCGAACAAACCCCTTGCTTAGACTTCCCTCCTGAGCACCTTGGTTTGACTTCAAACCGAGGCCTTCCTTCACTATAGTATATCTGTTTCCGTGTTCATCGAAAGTCTATCGCTTGAAGAAATCAATAGCTCGATACAAAACGCCCGTCAACAAGGAAGATGGCTTCGCCTCTAGTTCTTTGCGAGGTTACAAGCGGAATTTGCTCTTGGACCTTTTCAACCGATATCCTTGCAATACATAAGCCTGGGTCGGGTATACGTGCACCGCGCGCCTCTAGTTGTTAGCAACGCTCCCAAGGTGACATATTCCCCTTCTCCCAAATCCCTGAAACTTACACCTTAATACGTCATCCTCCGGTAATTCCTGTTGAGATGCTAAATGCATCATGGCGATCCATCCTCTCTCTCTATTCATGCGGTTGAACTGATCCTTCACCACTTGCCAGATCAGATGAGAGCTATGAGTCTCTTGAACAATAATTAGGTAATATCAGAGCAGATTGGCCGTCCGGAACATTATCTCGAGCTGCGGCAGCTTGAGACTCATGACGCGCGTTAGCTTACTTCTTCTTTTGAGTCCAGTCCTAGGTATACGATATTTTAACAGTCTGGTTTCGCAAAGATGCCCACCAAAACACACACAGCGGCCCTTAAGGAGCAAGTCCCGGGCTACTAAAAGCTGCAACCAGTTTTCATTGAGACTAACTGTCGGTCAGAGTGTACAGAACCCGTTTGCTAGGAACCATGCCTGACCATCCGTGTCCTTATATCGCACAGAAAACGAAGATGTGGTCCAATCATCTCAAACCGATGCGGGATGCCGATTATTTCTAAATAGTTACTCGTAGGTTAGCAACCAGTGTCTTTGGTCTCCCCCGATATCCGTCACAATAAACTTACTCCGCATTCAGTGCAATGGCATCCCTCGCTACAAGTGCAGGAGCTAGCTCCGCCACAGGTGCAGGAAGAGCCACAGTTGCAGGCCATGATGAGTTGAGCTTTCGGTAGGAAAATATTCAAGATATGATTGTATGCTGGCTATTGCTCAGTTATGTTCGAAGAACTGTATTCATGCGAGCTTGAAAGATTAGAAATCAGTAATTCCCAGGGGTCCGGGGATTTTAATTTATAGGTAAGGGCCATCGTCTGGCAGCGCGACGTCTAAGATGACCTGACCAACCTCGTGCTTGCCGTTGACGTCTGTTCATGTTCTTGATCAGGTCAAGAAGCGGGGTGGATGACGTTCTGCACCGTCGTCATTGGTTAAGTTGAGAGCTTTATGTCTGTTGAGGTAACGCAGTTCGAACAATTACGATTAGAGTTTGGGGTCGCGTACTCTTCGGGCAAAGATTGATTAATGATAATGCAATCATGGAAGGATCGGAAGGATCCGTCGGAGTTCCAGTAGAGCCTCCTGAGGGCCCAGAACGGCGGAATCATCCCTGGCTCGGTAGTTTATTCCGAAAATATCCAAAATGCTTAGACTTTGGCTCACTAGTAGCCGCGGAGCTTGGAGAGAGAAACGAGACTATCCACGCCCTGCATTATACCAGTTCTAATCTTGCAACCCATCCCGTAAGGGATATACAAGGATCCCAATGATGTTGTACCGGGAACGTTTTCCCGACGGAGATAAGTCCTGTAGTTTGGTGGCGCTGTTGCTACCTCCATCTCCGCGGATGTGTACGGTAGGATAACCTGCGTATCGACACGTGTTTGGTGCTCATATTGGTCACTTTGGCTACCCGTTCACTGGAGCCTCCTTAATCGCGGCTTTGAGAGCTACTTGGACCCGAGCCATGACGATTGAGGAAGCATATAAACATATCATCGCGATAGCTATGTCACGACAGTTCCACCACGCAACACCTATTCAGCCTGCACCAGATGTAGGGATATATACCTTGGAACGAGGTAATTCAAATGAGGTTATTACTGTAAAAGGGTCAGCCATATACCATACTCATTCATGTAAGTGCCGGGGCATCTTTTGTTGTCCGTCCTGCTAAGTCCGGGAGAGTGCGTCTGACTCACCTACGGTGCTTTCACTTCAATCCCCGCAAGTCCCTACATCTTTTTAAGTATCCTCAGCCAGTCTCACTGAGACGGATAAGTGAGGCCTTGACCGCAACATAAGAAAGAAACGGATTAGCGGCCAATAGCCGCGGAAACAGATCTCACCGGGCGCCGCTGAAACGCACCTGCCAGAACTGAAGGATGTAGATCTCGTTTACCAATGGAATGAAATCACGGGAACCATGGTGGAAGTCCCCATTGGAAAGGGACCGAAAATGAGAGTGTCACAGACGGCATGTAGGACAGCTAAGAATGCTGAACAAGACGTTGGATCCTGATTCCAAGGGGCCGGAGCTGGTAATGAAGGAACTGTATTGTGATGACTGAAACGACTGACGGATAACTGAAAACTGGAAGCTGGAAGCTGGACACTGATGATGGCTGAGCTTATTAGACCGTATCATTGAACTTTTAGGGAGCAAAAGGGAGAAGAAACAAGAAAAGAAGTGTTCCGTCTCGACGACCTGAAACAAAGTATTCCCGTTCCACGTGGTCACATCCCCACATCTTTCAGCGCAGCAACTGCCGGCATTCGCTTGGCACGGGCTGTTTGACACGATCACACCATCAGTTCCGAGGTGCCTTGCTGAGGACTTCAATGGCAGACTTGTCCATGATGCCCTCTTGCACGAGGCGCTCGACATAATCACGCAACCAAGTCTGACAATTCTTAATTTCAACTCGAGACCGAGATTCCTGGGTTTTAAATATTAGTTGGCATCATTACTGAAAGGGATCGAGGGCCGAACGGCGACTAACACTGGAAGCGGACCCTAGGCTCGGCCCTGGAGCGGGAACCTCCAATGCGGTCTTCTTGAGTGTATCTTGCGCTTGAATATTTCCTTCCCAGGTGCTCTCAGTCTTCCGCGCCCCATCCCCAACAGTGTCGATAACGTTGCTATCATCAACTTGTGGGAGGGGAATGATTTCATTATCGGTAGTCTCTGCCATGTCGTAGTTTCTATCGAACGTGACCGTGAAGCCAGTCACAGGGTCACCCAAGGCTTGAATGAGTTTCCCCTTGGTTTTTGCCCGCCTCACTGTAAGTAATCCACATATCCCAATAAGCAGGGAATGTACGGCTATTGAGAACGAGGAGGAAAATGGACCGAGCCATGTTGCGATTCGATGAGGGAAATCGATGTCCGTAAGGAATATTGGGGCTTTGCGAATAATAACAGGAGTGAAGGAAAGGGATATAAGTGTTCAAGGGCGAGGTGCAAAATACTGTTGCCTGTTGGCCACCGTTTTCCCGCACATGCTGTCATGGTTCCACATGCCAAGGCGTGGAAGTGACGGGCCTCATTTGGCAGGACAGAACCAAACTTCAGCTCCAATGTGATTGGTCTTATTGGCGCGTGTCTCTTAGCTGTGGCAGTTCTTGGCGGTTTGTCTGAACGAAACTAGGTTAAGTACCAAGAGAGCCAAATTATTTAAGGAACCGTGCTGTTTTCACCTGCTTGTTCCACGCTCGATCCGACCGCCATGTCTGAGAACCTCACACCTCATTTGGAGAATATATACGGTGACTACGGAGATGGCCGTGTCTTGGAACGTTCCTCGAGGGGTTATTTCCCTGGCCTTAGCAGCGGAAGTTGGGGTAATTAGGGCATCCCATCCACCTAGACCCTCGAGTTCCTATCCGTCCGACGTTTAGCGAAGTACGTGTCCTCGATTTCGACCGCTGAACCTCTTTGTCTTATGTTTGTCTCAGAAACCCTACCTATAACGTTCGAACACCTGGCGTAAGTGGACGGTGTCACGATGAAGAGAAACCTCGTCTCTGCGGAATTATTAGAGGGGCCAACTCTCCAACTTGAAGAGAACTGGGATGACGTCAACGAGGAAGAAAGAGTTCATATCTGCCAAGAACGACGGAAGACGGTGAGATGAAATCATGGAGGCTCCCCCCCCAAACCCTGGTAAATGGTCTCAGTAGTAGACTCCATTCATAGGTAAATTTACATTCCCAGTAAATTCTTACTTTGCTCCTTAGGTAATAGTCTTTTCACTCGCTAAAGTGTTTCTACACTCTGCTTTTTGAGCTGACCACTTTTTTATGGTAGGCAATGTCTGCGGTAGAATTTTTTAATCGGATTTGATTTTAATACAGCGCCCACTGCAGGTCCCTTCCGCAGTGTACCCGAATTCCAAGACTACTTCACCGCATCCCCACGCTCCACACTACCTGACAACGTTCCCATTGTCTTTACCCACACCGACCTACATTCAAGTGACATGATGTTATCCCCCGGGGAGAGAGGTCGCTAGCTTGTCATTTCCGTCGTTGATTGGCGGCAGTTCTGGGTGGCACTCCGCCTACTTCGAATACTGCAAGTCTCTCTGGACTGCTCCGGTCCGAAGGAATGGGAAAGTAGTAGAATTCCGCGCAGGCATGCGGAACTGCCCCGGAAGACAGTGAGTTGAACTCCACAGGCAGCTGTGCGAAGGACGGGTCTCTCACGGAAAGCTGCTTGATGGCAGGAGCACGTAGCGACAGAACAGTGAAAAAGAGCTGCATTAATCGGAAAGTGCAGAAAGTAAACAGCTAAGCCCGGTAAAAAGCTATTAGGGGCCTTGATATAATATGATATGGTGATAAATTAAAGCCATGATCTTCCCTCACATCCATATTGAGGGTGGAGGATCGATGGCGAAGTCCATGAAAGGCCTCCTTAACTATTACTATTGTTTTTATTCGACAATGTACCGTTCGCTGTTCCCAGAGTTAACATTTACGTTCCTGTATGAATAGGGGCTCGATACTCACCTCCCAAAACAGCGAGGACGATTACCACAACGATAATAATGATAGAGACTATAAGAGTACAACCGTTAGTCCGCCGGAGATCACCGCCGTGAATATTCTCACTCCGGAGAATGGCTTGCTTACCCACGATACCCAAACACCACCATTTCTGCTTCCTGGTGAATCTGGCATGTCGCACCGCGACTTCTATATCCTGATTTGCCCGATGGAGGTCATCGATGACTTCCTGTCCTTGCTGCTCGATCTGCGCGACGGGCGCCTCGGCCTGGATGACAAGGGTGTCCATCTCCTGCACGAGCAGCGCAAGCTCCTTCATCTGCTGCTCGATCCTCACGATTTGAGCATGGCGGTCCCGAACGGCCCCGAGAGTCGCCTGCGCTTGCGCTTGGCGGCCGCTTTGCATTAGCGTCTGCGCGAAAACCTGGTTGTTGTCGGCATTGTCGACGGCTTGCCGGACCTCCGCCTCGTCGGCATCGGGACGGACGATCCGGTACTGCCGCGCCAGCTGTTCCTGCATTTGCCCTCGGAAGGAAGCCTCGACATCTCGGAACTGGTTGACTGTCTCTCTAACTGCTCTGTCGATGCGGCCCACCTGGCGTATATTCCTCTGCTCCTTGGCGTCGGGCCTTGACTGAAGCGATCGATTCCGTTGCGCCAGGCTTCGGCACAGGTCCGTGATTTCATTGGAGAGGTTGTCGATCTGGTAGAGTATCTGGCCCGAGTCTCCTGTCGCATTGAGGGACTGATTCTGGAGGACCTGCAGCTGGTTTATTTTGCGGTTGGCCTCCTTGATCCTCGCGTCGATGGCACTTGTCTCATTGAGGATTGCATTCTGAGAGCTCAATGGAATGTCCTCATATCGATAGGCCGGGAGCTCGGATGAGTTCATCTTCACGAAATTTCCCGTACCTTTCCCCGTATAGTTCCGCCAGAAATACAAGACAAATGTGGCAGTTTCTGAATCAACGCAAGTCGGATGGTGGGGTGCTTTAAAGAGCGCTTTTGCTGCCCTGACGTGTCCTCGATGGCGATGATGGTGGTCGTGGTGCGTGTTCCTGAGGCTGTGCTCAGCCTATCACGTGGTTGTGAGCGAATTATGTTGATGCATTGGACTTAGTCAACGCGTGTAACACTTAAAACCTCGTACGTCTCGTATTTTTTGTCACTGACAATCACCAATAAATTTTCGGATGGCTGGAGTGACGAGTCACTGGACAGCCAAGTGGAGCCAAATTCAATTTGGGGCTTTTAAATGACGCTGCGCCTTGTCTGTTGGTGGCTTGTGAGGATACACCGATGCACCTTTGACGATCGATGAGTGTAGGTCATCATCGTGACCATTTTGCCGAGGTACACAGGAGCGATATTGACCTTGAGGTTCTCGATAAGTGATCGAAGCCACAACTTCTCAAGCCGAGACATGATTCTTTCTCTCATTCAAAATAATTAATAAGTCCTGCCAAGAGTAGGGAAATTGAGACTCACCGGTATCACTCTCTAGCATCCCATGAGACGTCCGACAGGTGAAGGTGAGAGAGCAAATCCCGAGATGATAGGCTGGGACAAGATCCGCGAACCGTTCGCATTGCGAGTTTATATGGGATTATTTGTTATCTTCTCCGCTACAATAGTGACATCACGAACTGGCGATGCTACTCATTATAGACTGTCGGAAATGCGGACCATCGTCTAGACCTGTTTGGCGTGGTTGTCCTTGAGAACCAATAGAATGAATGTGTTCAATCGTCCACTTCGTTTTGCCAATCAGTTGCCTCAAATAGGCGCAGCGCTGCAATGAATGTTGGAGCCTGCTGAAGCCTGAGCTCATTCATTGCTTCCTACATGAGGAGGGATCCATCCCCCTCATCGTCATCGTCCTTTGGTGCTCTTTTCCCCCTCTTGCAGCAAACAAACACTGCTGAAGTACCTACTTCCGAGTGCTACAGCCGGCCCAACCACTCACGATGTCGACCGTGGATATTCCTCTACTCACAATTGCCCCGACGACCAGCCACACTCACACAGTCATCTTCCTGCACGGCCGCGGGGACAATGCGCGTAACTTTGCAGGTTCCCTCGCCGGCTCGCCCGACTCCCACGGTCGAACACTCATCGACGCTTTCCCATCCTTCCGCTGGGTCTTCCCCCAGGCACCGACGCGAGAATGCGCCAGCTCTCCCGACGTTTGGCCGCAGTGGTTCGATGTCTGGAACGTCCGCGATTTATCCGAAAATGAAAATCTTCAGGTCATTGGGCTGAGAGAAGTCGTCCCTGCCATCTGCCGCATCGTAGCGGTTGAGGCAGCACTGCTCGGCGGTGCTTGGGAGCGTGTTATTATCGCAGGGATCAGCATGGGCGGTGCGACGAGCGCGCACGTCCTGTTCAACCTCAATCTACCTCCCGGAAAGAGCCTTGGTGCTTTCCTAGGATTCTCGTGTCGCTTGCCTTTTGCTGGCCAGAGTCTAGTTCAAATGAGAGAGTTGCATAAGTCGGGAAATGCCCCAGGCCATAATGACGTCCTTCGATATACGCCGGTATTGCTCGAGCATTGTATAGATGACCCTCTGGTCCGGATCCGTGATGGAAAAGTCCTGAGAGATGCACTGAGGGAATTCGGTGCGAAGGTGGAGTGGAAGGAATACCAGTCTGGTGGCCACTGGTTCAACTCGCCGGTAGGTATGGATGATGCAGTCGACTTTTTAAACAGGCACGTCCTTAGTCCTACCAACGTGAAAGCGGGAGCTCTGCCGGAGCCAGAAGCGATGGATCTGTCATAGGGGCAGCATCTTGGGACGATGTGGCTAATTATCTGAGAGATCGAAGGTCGGGCTGGGATGAGTCGTGGATAGGGTTCATGACAAAGTTCTGTTCTGTCTTTTGAAAGCTCAAATAGTCGTTTAGAACGATTTGGGAAATATTAATATTAACCATCCTATTACAAGTCACACAATCGTAACTGTTTTAACTTTACCCAACCTTCTAATCAACATCAAGCCGTCATGGTGCTTCTCCGGGAAGCTTGGGAAAAAAGCTCCCACTCTACAAAAATTGCCCGAGTTGGGGAAGGAAAACAAGATCAGGCCACAGGCGCCACGGGCTCGTCTCGACTTAGCCCTTGGCTCTTCAATATTTCGGACTTTGCAGCTTCCAAGAAGAACCCAAGTGAAATTCCCAATCTCATCCGCCATGCATGATGGTCCTTGAGAAGGGCTGCTAGAGTAGATGTCCCCGTGAGCGTCGTAGGAGAAGTCCAGCTCGAAGCAGCCTATGTGTTTACCATCGTAGACCAATGTCCCTCTACTGCCCCTCTCGTCAAAAGTGTCAACTACTTCCAAATTTCTCTCATTCAGCGCTTCCAGATCCAGGACATGACTACGAACTCGGAGATTCCAGCCCTTTTGAATTTCACCGAAGGGATTGGTACCGACTGGCACGGTGTGCGCCTCTAAGAATTGGTACTCTGGTCGAAAATCGGTGAAACACTCGTCATCTTTGTACATTGCCCCGTACGTGATAAACATCCCCCGGCCAAGGGGACACCACGAAGGCACAGGACAGTCGTCATGCCTCATAAACGAACTTGGAGTACAGCATTCTCTGCTTGGCAGCATCTCGCTATCGCCCTCCCAGTACCACATTAACCCCCGAAAAAGGTCTCCCTTCCAGAGGCCGGCATGAAAGTCGTCTTTGACCCACTGATGGTAATGAGCAGTCAAACCGGAGAGCGCCGGAAGTATATCCTTCGACTTGGTAAAGGAGTGGGATTCGAAGCGTGAGTATTCGCAGAGTACACTGGCCCAAATTTGATAAATTTCTTCTTTCTTGTCAACGTCGCTGGGGATAATCATGCCTTCTTCTGCTCTTTCTTTCGAAGCGCTACCCATACTTTGGATCGAGGACGGAGAATAGTAGTGGATATTTGCATTCCCGAAGACAAATTTCTTTGAAGCAGCCTGATTTTCCTGAAATACCCATCCCCGATTCCCCCAACGGCTACAGCGTGTATCCGTAGATGCCTCACTGAATACCAGACCCCGGGGAAGGCCCGCGTACTTGAACTGCAAGAAGTATGACCCGGCTATGTCTGGCCGTCTGATGGAGCGAAACGGTATCCGGATCCGGGGTCCACGCTGGTGAAGAAACCCTTGTCGACATGTGGTAGATGAAGCAGCACAGATTGTGACTGACGCTGCGGCATACAGCTTGGCAACGTCGACACATTGTCTCTCCCAGTCTGAGATGTCGTCTTGCAAGATGCAGAGGGCATCGACCCAGAGATATGGGATTTTTAATGCCCGAGTTACCGATATCGCATCTCTCAAGACTTCAGTCATTTCATCATCTCTAATCCTTTTTCGTCGTTCGGCGATCGTAGCGGATGTCGACGTGAGCTGCTGCTTCGCGTCTTCGGCAGGTCCCCAACAGTAGCTAAGAGCTGCGTACACAGGAGTGTCAGGACCAAGCCGGCCGCTTTCTAGATCAGTGCGGAGAATTAGGCGGGTATTCGATTCGTCGACGTCTATCAACCTTTCCGGAATGAAGCCATTGCCGGCTTGTTGGAGACGCTGGTCTTGTTCGTCTCCACGAAAAGTGGCAGAGATCCACTCCAACCGGTGATTTTGACCATAGCTTTGGCTCAATGGAGCTCTCAGTCCAAGCCATATATCCGAAGCTTCTGAGCCTATGCGGTATTCGTTAATGCGCTAGGCTCCATGAAAGCCGCTGCCGTGGGGCTTCTAACCAGTCAACCCTTCCGAAAGGCAAAACAGCGCAATCTCGGTCTCACCATCGTCGAAACAGAGCAGTATGATCATACCAAGAAGGCCATCGCCTCTACAATCATGTTCGAGTTCATTCTTCCAGCGAAACTGAATTCGGATTGAGACATCTAGGGTATCCTTCATCTCCGTGAATGTTGATCCGAAGATTCTCCTGGCTTCGTGTTGGGTATCCTCTGAGGAGATGATGTCTCGCACGAAGCCGCAGAACGCACACCCACTTTTCGAAGACTCCTCCAGCGAGGGCAGGTCTGGCAAGGTGTCTTCTCTCATGAGGACAGACCCGGAGACTGTTAACGCCGTAGTTTCTGATTTCACGAGCATCGGTCGCCCATTCGCATCGACACCGTCGTTAAGGAACTTCTGGTCATCCTGGAATAGGACTCCGCTCTCGCAGGTAGAACATAAACTTGCGACCGGGTGAAGATAATCGGGCATGTCTTGGCGAAGTTACCGGCTCTTCACCTGCAAGAAGGAGGGGTTGATCTGATGAGGCATTTGGGGATCTGGGCTGGGGTTGCGGCCCAAAAGAGACGAAGCGGGAGCTGAAAGAAAGTGTCGAACAGACGCACGCTGACTAACCTGCAGGTCGGAAGGCGAGTTTTTGGATTTCACCGGTGGTTTTGATTCTAGATGATCTCGACTGCGTGCATATGTATCGCTACCGAACGTCGGGGGGGAAGTGATGGCTTTATATAGTATGAGGCATACTCGTTCCAGATTGAACCATCAGGGTGTAATCGTTCAACAGGTCCTATGGTTCCGTGCAGCTCTAGGATACCCCGGCCCCAGTTCCCAAAATGCTGCTAGTCTGGATTGTGGAGGGTCGTTTCGGAATAACTTTAATGGCAACTGGTGATTCGTTAGGTTCTCCAAGAATTAGAATCGGGTGCATCGTGACGACATATTTGGGAAGTTTTGTCGTGCATGATATTTAGACGACTTATGTTCGTTTATCCAGGCTATTGGACCTCCGCTTCTGCCCTTGCTAGCGACTGCCTTAGGTTAAAATCTATATTTCTACCTTCTTCGAGCGCATTGTGTAAAATCCAAAGACTCTGTCAATTATTATCCTCTAGGCGAGTGTCTCCAAGTTCTCATCTCGGCCAGACATCTGGTCTCCGCACCTGGGTACTAAGAAGGAATTGAGATCCACTCGATTCGAACTTTGACGACGTCGACTTGTGGTTGATTTCCTGAGCTAGCTCGATATAATAAAACCGAGAAATATTAGGTAGGACCAGTAGGAAACATCGCTTCCGTTTCCGATGCCATCGCATTAAGGATGAAACCCACTCAATCTCAACATAGGGCTTTCAAGCCCCTGATGGCTTGCATTGGCGGTGCAGGTACACGAACTCCCGGATTCCTGCAGTTGGATGTATCACGATTCCCCGGAACGAATGTAATACGTCATGAACCAACACACCTCGGTAGCTCTGATTGAGGGGTTAAACATAGAAACATCCATCCCTGTACGGGTGAGTGTGGATGTGGGCAGATATGTGTGCCCACGTAACATCAAAGCTTGCTTTCAGCAATCAAAGGATTGATGTTGCATCTCCCCCTCGAATCGAAAATTTCGAAACAAAAACAGTAAAACAGAGACGAAAGGAAGCTTGATCCACCTCATTCCCCCACTTCATCTCACGTGGACCAGCCGGACTAGCCGGAGGCAGATCAACATGAAGCGTCAAGGTCGGTTGGCGTCTCGGACCAGTCCCCAAGTTTCGTTTCTGTCGCAATAAGAAGACCTCGAAATGTTTGTTCCGACACAGGAGCACTAAACCAGTCATCGAATGATGGCATTGCCCTGTTGAGACCAGCTTCCCCACAGAAATGTCACCGCGCGGTCCATTCGCACCCCGATCGGGATAAAAGCCGCCGTCCATTTCTTGTTTCTTCGACGAGCTGCCCAATCAGTGTCTTGGCCCGGAAATTCCCCACTAGATCAATCTGGCTCTTACCGTGGAGATCCGCGTGGGTGCGGATCCGCAAGCGTGAATTGATGCACTGTGATGACAATGGGATAACGATAGCCCCTTTTACCATCTGCATCGAATTGCTACCAGTGTGCGCAGCGGATCCGAACCGTCGCCAGCCGCACCTATGAAGACCTTGCATGTAACTCCCCTTGTACACCACTCCGTAAGGCAACATCTAGACCAGAAACAGCACTAGCGTCGACTTGTGGCTGAAGAGCCAGCGCGACGATTTCCGGCACCTCCTGTTCTAGTTCTAGTCCTTTTGTCTTCCCCCGCGTCGTGGCGTGTGCTGGCGTGTGCTCTCTGCGGGGTAGCACCCGCAAGTCAAACCGGCCCGTTCGGTGTTAAGGAACGAGAGATTGGCTGCCCCCGCAACGATGCACGGCTCACGGTGCACGGCGCACGAGGAGACTGGGAAGCTCCCTGCCATCTGCCTTCGAGATGGGCTCTGAGACATGAGACACGGATGAAGACTGGCGCGATCTTGCTCCCCGCAGTTAATCGCAGCGAATCGGAGCTATCTACTCCACACGCATGGCTTGCATATTCCCCCGCCCCTATCCTCATCGTCCCCCGCCTGCACTAACAGACTTCGTTGGAAAAAACTCGTATACAGTGTACTAATGATTCCCTTTTTTTGTAACATCAAGATGACTTGAAGCTCTGCTAATCCAGACGGTGGAGCTTCGCGGAAAATGCGGGGCTCCGCATCCTTACGCCGCAAGCTCGCCTTCGCTCCAAAGGAGAAGCACAGCTCGGTGCGGCAGATCCTCTAGTCTAATTATGGCCTGATCGACTTGGCACGGAGCTATACCGAGCTCCCCACACGACGACGTACTGCTCGTCGTACATGCAGCTAGCTACGGACGAAAGGTTCGAGTTTCGCCGCACACAGTGCCTTTGGATAAGGGCGAATTCAGTGGCAGTTGTGTGAGCTAAAAACCGAACCTGGAGATTTGAAAACTTCTAATCGACAAGGGGCTATTGTCTATACTGGCCCCGGATGAATGGAGCTCGATTGAAGGCTTCACTCATTCTCAAGGTCTATAAAGAGGGCTGCCAACTTCTCCTTCGAAGCCTTATTTTTCTAGACAAGCTTACTACTTTTCTGCACCAGCTCCTTCTTATAACTACTCGGACTTGTTCCTACGATACCCAGTACAAATTTATCTCCTTCACTACACCAAACCTCGATACCCTTTGTTTTCAACAAAATGGCCGCCCCCGAGATCCCCACAGAGCAATGGGCCCAGGTCCTCGAGAAGACCGGTGGACGTAAGTAGAAATAGATTCACACACGCTCCTGCTCGATAGTTATCGGTACCTAACACACACACCTTTAGCCGTCGTCTACAAGAAGATTCCCGTTCAGAAGCCCGGCCCCGATGAAGTCCTCATCAACGTCAAGTACTCCGGCGTGTGCCACACAGATCTCCACGCTGTAATGGGCGATTGGCCGCTCTCTACCAAGATTCCACTTGTCGGCGGTCACGAGGGCGCCGGTGTCGTTGTCGCCAGGGGCGAGCTGGTCGACAATATTGAGATTGGTGACCACGCGGGCATCAAGTGGCTCAATGGTTCCTGCTTGCACTGCACATACTGCCGGCAGGCCCATGAGCCCCTCTGCACCAAGCCTCTTCTCTCCGGTTACACCGTCGACGGCAGCTTCCAGCAGTATGCCATTGCCAAGGCCGCTCATGTCGCCCGCATTCCCAAGGAGGTTTCTCTCGAGGCCATTGCGCCCGTGCTCTGTGCCGGTATCACCGTGTACAAGGGTCTGAAGAAGTCCCATGCCCGCCCCGGCCAGACTGTCGCCATTGTTGGTGCCGGTGGCGGTCTCGGTAACATGGCGCTTCAATACGCCAAGGCCATGGGTCTCCATACCATTGCTATCGATGGCGGTGAGGCGAAGGAAAAGGCTTGCAAGGAGCTCGGTGCTCAGGCATTTGTCGATTTCACCAAGTCCAAGGATATCGTCGCAGATGTGAAGGCTGCCAGTCCTGACGGCCTTGGCCCCCACGCTGTTATCCTCCTTGCTGTGTCTGAGGGTCCATTCCAGCAGGCTGCCGACTACGTCCGCCCCTTCGGTACCATTATCTGCATTGGCTTGCCCGCGAACGCTTATATCAAGGCCCCCGTGTTCAGTACGGTCATCAAGATGATTAAGATTAAGGGCAGCTACGTCGGCAACCGACAGGATACCGAGGAAGCTATCGACTTCTTCGCCCGTGGGCTTATCAAGTGCCCGTACAAGGTTGTCGGTCTTAGTGAGTTGCAGTCGGTGTATGATATGATGGCGGATATGAAGATTGTTGGCCGGTATGTTGTTGATACTAGCCGGTAAATCCGTGTGTGACATGAGCAATGTGGGTTGTTACGAAACGGTGTTGGGGAGATGCTGGCGCTACGATCGTGGGATGTCTATGAATGTTGCATGTCTCTGAAAGGCTGTTTAAGGGAGGAGACGGGTGTATAGCTATTTGAATGAATAAATGAAACGCAATTGAGCGGTGACGGCATTATCTAAACCTCCCTACCCTGCTTGCACTGGAGTGAATCTTAGATTGCAGTAGGTCCGATCCGATGTTGTCTCTTGCGCATTTCATCCCGGCGCGTATATTTTTCTTCTGTGGCATGGTATTTCAGCAGATCCAAATTAACGTCCCAGTTCAAGGTCAAATTTGAGATATCTTAATTAGGGCCAAAAAAAAACTAAACCCGGATCAAGGAGAGACCGGACTCCCCCATCCGCCACCCTTTATTAGACAGGGTACCCAATCGGATATTTTGAATAGCTCTTTAAATGAGAAAAGTAACTGTTGTAGCAAGGTCCAATGTTCTATCTTGTCCGTGCGTCGCGTTATTTGAGTTAAATTCTGATACGACATTATCAGAGACCTCAATCACTCGAAGCAGACTACAGTTACGTCTCCGTTGAGGTAAAATCCCATCTGCAGCGTTTCCACTCTTCCACTGAAGCTACCCGGGTTTAGAAGCTGTTCTGATCGGGAAAATGGTCTTGTTGAACTGCTCCTGTTCTGACAGGCCTCGTTGCATGCATGCCTTCTCCATTTTTGGAAGACTTAGTCCGCCTGTACTCATAACGAAGCGAATAACGGTACAAAGAGCTATCAATATACCAAAGCTTCGATCGCCTATATAATGCGCAGAGAGAAAGGAGAGGAAGAAGGGAAGCGATGAACTTATTCTTCCACTCTACAGGGAACTAGTTCTCCGTTTTACAGGGAGCACACTGAACAGTGTCGTATATGAAATGTAGCCTGAAGCCGCCGAGGAATACGGGTGAAAACTAGGATTAAATTTCAAGTAATAGTACCAGGAGAAGAAAGTACAACGAACATACATGCTGTTATATTAGGCATTAATTATTTTAGGATCTATTCGACGAGTTACCTATTGTTGAAAAGCGGAATGCGTCGACAGAATCTCCCAAAGCTGACCGAGATTCAGTTGCACAGGAGTAACCCAACGGTGCACCCGGCAGCGGGTAAGGTTGTACTGGTCGGTAGGGCGGGTTTCGGTAATGTATGGCTGTTGTAGCCCAGCGTAGAGGTACGGATACCATCGTCCCCAAAGAGGTCAGACGCGAGTAACCCGTTCGAAATACATATCTTCGCAAACCAAAGAATTTTCTATATGGATCCTCAACTCGATATTTCGTCATTAACAGCGGATATGCTACCAATAAGCATCTCGGAGACGTCTCCGTCGCAATGGCGCGTGTCCACAATATCACTGGAATCCTGTTAGTCGCACAGTTTCTCGGCAGGATGGAGGGGGCAGCTGTCAGCACTTACTAGACTCCTAGATCAAACTTGTTCACGAGATCATCGTCTAAATACTTTACGCGTTCGGAGGCCTGTCGATTTAGTCTGTCCCCGAACCGTATAAATTGGATCATCGTGGCGCTGGGCGGTAGCTCTTCTTTTGATAGTCGTCTAGCTTCCGTTACAATGCATCGATCGACCCCCGGGTCTCCCTCCTCCCACACAGCATCGGTCAACACATAGATACTAACAGGCCTGGGGTCACATCCCGGTTTTGTTCTGTGTGGGATACTCTTCAGAAGTTCTGCGAGACACTTCGCCATGCTCGTTGTGCGGTTAGAGCGGAAGCTGTGATCCCGTATCGCGTTTTCGATCTTGGAGCTCTTTTTGTACTTCCGACACTCGCCCATGTCCGATGCGAAGTACAGCTCCATGCCGTCGGGATCCGATTCCTTTACCGCGTAAGCAATGACTCGGGCGGTCTGCTCAACCTTGCTCTTATGGTGTGACATAGATCCGGCGTCGTCTATTAGAAAAATCTAAGATAGAAGGAGTTAGAGCCACACATTCGACAATATTTCAGGGAAATGACAGTATTTAATACCTGGTCACGGCCTCCGCGTGAACGGACTTTGCCTAGAGCATTGTCTAGTTTGCTATATTCCTCACCTAGCTCCTGTGATCGAAAACCACGTATCGGATGCTTTTTCTGCAAGAGTTCGTAGAAGTTGCCCACAGTGACTATAGGCCCCGCACTCCTCCTTACAGACTTACTCCGACGCCTTCCGTCTGAGCTAGGCCTGAGATCACCATCGTCGCCACGGTAGTCCCCAAGCAAGGTGGATGGGGCCAGATGAGAGTTCGGGCAGTTCTGTGAACTTTCGGGACTGGGGTTCTTTTGCCGCAGGTTGGTGCCATCTACGAAGTCGCCATTGGCCGAGGAGTATGAACCTCGAACGCTCGATCGAGTAGACTTAAGGATGCCACGAGTAGTACTGTTCCTGGAAGAGGCACGGCGGAGATCTGTGTTAGGGCTTCTCTGGTGGCTCGAAGGTGATTGCGGTTGGATCGATTCCGTGAGGGACATCCTTTGACGGACGGGGGAGTCTTGG
This sequence comes from Scedosporium apiospermum, assembly GCF_000732125.1. NCBI lineage: Eukaryota > Fungi > Ascomycota > Sordariomycetes > Microascales > Microascaceae > Scedosporium > Scedosporium apiospermum. The sequence continues at coordinate 83,061 of NW_015971806.1, forward strand.
ATTATAGGAACACCTAAATCCGAGACGTAGCTTACGGACCGGCCCCTGCGAGGTGTTTCCGGCAATAACACTGGAAAATGATGTATACTGTTTCCATCGTTATATATTGGCGCGGGTGATTGGACCAGTGCAGATGAAGATGCCAACACACGAGGTGTTCGGTGCGTGATGGTGTCGCTAATTTGTCTGAAGAGATCTCTCGGGTCAAGCCGGCCAGTTTGTGCGTGGGACTTGTCTCGTTGGAGCATGTTGTGTAAGATAAGCTTGCTGACCTCGACAGAGACCCAGTCTTCAGCTAGTCTCTTCTTAAGCGCGTGGTCATGCATCGTAGAGACGGCCTCCAGCCGGTCATAGCCGTTGTGGAAGCACGAGTCGTACCCTTTTGCAGAAAGCTCGTGGGACCCGGATTTGATTTCTTCAAAGCGTTGCTTCCTATACGTCTCACGCCCGTCCTCTCCAAGAAATGACCAGATTAGAGCATCGCTGAAAACTGCTCCTAGCGCCCATACGTCGACAGTTGGGCTGATCCTGGGAGGCATTTGGATGCCATGCGTGGGAGTGCATTCCGGCGCAACTATAGCATCAACAGGTCAGAAACATCTTCCCGATCCAGAGCTAGAATTTATACGTACGGTACATGCGGTTCATGTTTCCGTCATTATACCGCTTTTTCTCGATACCCCCATCCCTCCCCCGTAACCGATTGACGTGGGTCGCCCCAAAGTCACCGAGTTTGAAACGTACATCGTACGAATCACCCGACGGTTCGGGGAAGACAAAGATATTGGCCGGATGAATATCTTGATGAATTCTACACTCTGTCAGTGTTTGGCCCGGTAAATTGCTCCGTGAGCGAGGTATACTTACCCAGATAAAATGCCGTGGTTCTCGACACCCATCTCGTGGATGATATGAAGCGCGAGCAATAGCTTGGACATCCTCCTCCAAAACATTTCGAATTGTTCCAGCCTTGTTGGGCGAGGTACCTTCTCGAAGAATTGTAAAAGGGTGCCCCCTTCTGCAAATTCGAGGATAATGGTATGTTTTCCATTTTGAATGAATGATCCGTAATAGACGAGTATGTGTTCTCTGTATCGACCATATTCCTTGTCTGGCAGGCTCGCGTAGGCATTGGTTTCAATATCGAATTGTTCTTTTGCATCTGGATCTGCACTGCAAGTTTTAAAGACCGCAAAAAGATCTTCTGTTGGCAATACGGTCGAGTCAGCACCGTTCGCTCCATCGGGAGTAGTGACGCGACTCAGGTTGGAACATCCGCCGTTGATTTTGACTTTCCATATCTCAGTAGGGTCGCCTTCGGACCAGCTGCCTAGCTTGTTGTCGTAAGTTACTGGGAGGATGACGCGTGGGTCAAGTTTCCGTCTGTGGAGGGAAGGAAAATCGATTTCCAAGGGACAGAACATCCATTGCGCCTGCTCGAATTCGGGAAATAATGCGGGCCCTTGCCAGTTATTCGACCACGCCGGCGGAAGAGCGAGGAGGGGTAAATGCTCATCTTTGATCCCGCATGTTGTGAATAGAGATATCCTGTCGGGCTTTCCGATGTAGACTAAAATGGAGAAGACACGAAGGAATTCCTGGGTAACCTGTCTCGGCATGACATTTTGGGCCGCGCCGTCGCCATGTCGGAGCACATCACGCACTTTGTCTTGGCTCCAATACTCCTTGAGAGCCGGGAAGGGTATGTAGTCGGCCTCTATTCCATATCCATCTCTTCCTTTAACCTGCATAGCAGGTAAATCTTCTGTAAATTGGTTTAACATGGTTTTTCAAGGTTGGAATAGCGGGGATTCGAAAGTAGATTCTGAAATAATTGGTTGAGTGTGGACGGCTGCAGGTTGGAAGGATTGTCGTGGTGCAGGTCCTTGAGCTTGACCATGCGAAGGGACTACCAAAACTTTGTGGGGTCATGAAATGACGCTCATCAAGTATGACAAGTGACAAGAGAGGACCCGTGGTGGTGGGTTCTCAGAGGAGAATGTGAGGGGTATTATAAGTGCAAGGGATTGGTCTCCTGGCCGAGATGGGGGGGCTAGTATGGAGTCTCGAACTATTGATTTCATCCAGAACCTACTCCGTTGCTGCCAGCCTGTTGTGGGGGTGTGGCGCAACAGTACCTGTATGTTGAAGTGCGCAGTTGTCACCGAAGTGAGTCGAATCAGCGATTCTACTCCCCTTCATACTGCAGTTGCACGGAATCGGTTCAAACTTAAACGAGCCGCGGAGACGTCAATCAGAATAAATCTATTCGTAAATCTTGCCAGGTGTCCGCATAAGATCGTAGGCGCTTTAGATATAGTCATGGGTGGTCATGGGTGGGAGGTCTCGCACGCAAGAAAAGCGACTCTGCTCAGCTTGAGGTGCACTCCGTATTACTCACCCTGGCGATATCGTTCGACCAGGCTGGTATGGGTACTAATCTTAGTCGCCTGCGGTCCAGCCAGACTGCCTGGCGGCATCACAATCTTTGGGGCGGAGACGAGCGGGGTATGATACCCAATAGCGACTGGTCAAGGTCATACTGGATGCATAGAAGTACAGTGCTGATGTATTCTTTGTTTTTCCCATCCAATAACTCAAAAGAAGGCTGTGTGGCTGGTTTAATACCGTGAACGGGCCGGGGTGGTGGGCGTGGGGGGGGGGGGGGGGGGGGGGAGTGTGGCGAACTCTTCTCTGCGTCCAGGACTTGGACGCGGACCAATATTGGCACCGCACAGGAGGCGGAAGGAGGCGGAAAAGGGTGAGAACGTGCTCGGGATGCCAGCCCTGACCTGGAACTAGAATGCCGATCATGTGCCAGGGTTGGACACGCCACACATTTGCGCCCTGCTCTCTCTCCCTCTTTTTTGTATTTTCTTTTCCTTTCCACTCTTTTTCTTCAACTCCCAACCCCTGGTGCGAAATCCCTCAGAGTCGAGCGGGAGGAATCAAGAAAGAACGGCACCCACTCTCGTCGGCATGACCCCTGCTAGGTCAATTGTTGAATGCGGTCCGCCATTATTTGATCACTGTCTCCCTCGTATATTCATTCTCATTCCTGCCATTAATTGGCCTGGCCTGGGATGGTTACGGCGCTACAAAGACAGAGAAGATCCGGCCGCCCGATTCCGGACTACGGCCCACATCGGTCGCCGGTGGCCCGTGGTGCATCAAACCGCCTCATCTCCGTACACTTTCCGAGCTTTCCTTCTTAAACAACTCCAGGTCAGCCACCAGCAAAACATGGTGACTGCCATCAAGGGGAAACATATTAGGGCGAATAAATCAAATCCCTTTCGGTTGAAGTTCATGGAGTAGCCCGCTTTATCGTCCCATCCGATCAAGCCGCTTTGGAAAAAAGTCTGCACACGCGTTAGATCCAAATTCTCCGTGCCTGCCTGCCTTAGGTATGGCCATCCGAGTCTTACGGCGACAAAAGTCCCTGGGAGGAACATTAGGGTAACGAAGGTGATGATGTGCATCGAAATGGTTTCCTGCTCAGTCTTGGCGGCGATTTTCTCCATCTTTTGGCCCTGCAGGTGGCCGCTTGTCGCGAAGATGTGACTGACCTGCACGCCACGGTACTGGTGAATTCCATCGAACTGACCCTTTGACATCAGTAGCAGCTTCAGGTATTGGTGCTAAAGAATTTACTCACCAGTGATTTCCCTTCCTTCAGCCAGCAGATTAGGGATTCTACCTGAGTCTTTCGTACCTCGAGGTTCTTCTCAATCTCTCCAACCTTCCGAGAGAATCTGGCCATTTGGTATCGACATTTCCTCTTGATGTCATCGCACATATCCTCTCTTGTCATAAGTCCATCGTAGTACTCTCGGATGTCGCGTAGTGCTTGCTTGTCTAATGAGACAATGAGTCTCATCTCCTCCAGTCTTTCGCTCACATAGAAAAGCCTCTGAAGTTCTCCAAAGGTGAACGTAGCGAGGACGGAAAGATTGCGAAGCTGCTTAGCGTGATTGGCAGTTTGATCACGATAAGGCCTTGGCTTTTCCGCGTCCCACGGGCGAATTAAGTGTCCATTCTCCAATTTACCAGGGCCCTGATCCCTGCCTGCCACCCCCATAGACCTTCCAATCTTTGTTGCGTGATTGAAGCATACCAACCTCTCCGAGGCCCAGAATAATCGGCGGATGGCGCCCAGCAGTGATGTTACGCCCGAATCGGCGCCACCATTACCCTTGGTCTGTTTGGTCATCGTACCCCTCTGCGACATTTGTGACACAATAGCCCTTGGGTACTCTTCTGACTCTTCGGCATCCTCGATCTGTGCCGTCTTAGCCTTGACCATAATGTCGTGTATCTCTTCGTCCATGTAGTTGATATAATGACGCCAGTTTTCATCGACCCACATCAAGAAGATGAGTTGCGTTTCGAGCATGGATGAGAACTGCATTGCAGAGTTGGCTGGTTCCGTACTGATAGGTGGGAATAGAGACGGCGATTCCTTGATTCTATTCTGTAGCAGGTCGTTGGCCTTGACAGTCATCCAGAATGCTCTCCCCGTCTTGACATCAAACGTGTGGTGTACAGCCATCTGTCTAATCTTCCACGGCCACTTTTTGTCCTTCAGGTCTTGCTCGTAGCTTTCGGAACGTTCAACCGACCGTAGAATATACGACATCTGAATATCTTTCCCAGAACGGCCAAGGCGGGATATCTTGAGGACTTTGTCATCAGGAATGTGCAGCGTATCGCTAGCGTGAAACCCTGTCATCGAATAATCCAACGGCCTCTCAGTCTCTCCGAAAGAGGCCATATAGCCGAGGAAGTGAGGATCCACTTGGTGGAAGGTCAAGATCTTGCATAGACTTTCTCGCGAACAGTTTAAAGGGTCTCGCGAATCGTTGGCCGTGATGAAGCTAGTTGCCATTATTAGCTTCTCGTCTTCAGCAGATTGTCATGTCACTGGGTGGATTGCCGGTGTTTTGTTTTAGCTTGCTCTGGCTGACTTACACATGACGGCAGAGAGGATCGGCGTGACCGCTGAGAAGGTGCCTCTCAAGCTCGTTGCTGTTTGTGACACTTGCACACTGATGCCCTATTCTTCGATTAGCTCGAGCTACGCCAGGCCTGACATGAATAGCCTACTTTCACTGCCATCGTAAAGCTCAAAGAATACTAGACTCTCTGAACTACCGTCGAATAGGCGTTCCTCATCTTTCGTCAAGGAATCGCGATAGTCTCGTAGGATATAACTTGGTGCACTCGGCTGCAGCAAATTGACGGGGTATTCATGCCATTTCTTGCATTGGTCTAGGAGGTTGTCGTGGATGTTAATGCGCATCTTGGGCTGCATCCCGGCAGTATTAAAATTGCGAGTGAAATGCCCTGTGTCCTATTATATTGATGCGGTATCCGTGCATTGGTTCGAAATAGTGCGCTAGGTACAACTTATATACTGAGGGTGTGTTCTACGTTAAGCTCGGTAGAGACAGAGTGAAAAAGCCTTGGCTCGAAGTGGAATATTTCTTTTGACTTCGGTCTGCCAAAATACAGCATAGAAAAGGCACAAAAGACGGAAGAGAACAATGAAAGGCAACAGAAGTGGGGGAATCGCCCAGTGGGACAGGTGCATGACCTGCGGTCGCTCCGGCCTCCGGCGAAGCCAGACCCCCTAAGGTAAAACCTCTTCGGACTCTGGTAACGAACAAACCAATAAGGCAGGCCTTCCTGCATTCCTGCTGGTACAATTTGTATCAGAACGGAATGAGCCCCTCCCTTGAACACATCAGTGTGGCTCAGGCCGGTCGAACTAGTTAGGTGGCGGCTTCCACTCGGTTATATGCTTCAGGCGTCGTATGCTTCTCCTGTGTTCCTGCGCGGGCGAAAAGACGTCAACGGACGGTGCTGCCCGGGATATAGAACAGGGCTATACCAACTTGAGTGAGCTCCCTGCCATCGGGCAGATTGAAGACGTACTTTCCATTTTTGCCCTATCCTCATATGATCAGTTCCCACGTCTCTGTTTCAGCAGTGCAAGGCTCAATCTGCGGGGGGCTGTGCTGCACTCTCCACTTACTTCGGCGACAATATTGGGGTCGTTAAAGGTGTACCTGAGCCACGCCTCCAAAACATCTTTCTCCAGGCAGTAATTCTCAAAGGAAAAGGGCTGTGACATCTCGATGGTATCAGTTCTAAATGCGCGTAGTCTCGGAACGGTGTTGCTGGGCCAGGGTGAACGAGAAGGAAATGAGCTCATGCCTGTTTTCAGCGCCGCCATAGGATGCGACCCAGATTTTATCATTGACATTATTACAAGTAGCGTGTACAATCATTGGTGCTACAGCTTGGACGATCGCTGGAGCCGCTTGCTTTCTTTGGTCATGCTTCATGGCCGAGGAGCAGCAGAACTTAGCCTACAAAATATTGGGTCTCCTGTCCAAGTGAGATGATGGTGGCGGTACCTTTAGCCCTGTGCCGGGACATGATTGACTCAATGTCCACGAACAGCCAATGAGGGTGGTTCCATCTTTCTAACCGAGAGTACGAATGCATGAGAAATATGCACAAAGTGATCAAGGAGGCGTGAAGAAAAGCGCCATGGCCTGCACGCCCGCCTGAGAAGGGTATATCTAAAAGGTCGCATCAGGCCGCATTATCTCGGTGCAGCGCTCTAATTTCTAGTAGGGAGTAGAAGAAGAGAGAGAGGCCTCAATGTCTCTGGGGCCATGGACGGTGCAGGTATGAAGACCTCCGGTCGGTGTTGCTTTTAGACAAGGCTCTGGTGGCTTCGCAAAATGGAAAAAAAGAGAAGGTGGAGGGGCTACTTCTGTGGTGTAACCCAATAAATGAGTGATTCCCAGTGCTTGATTCGACCCTATTTAGCCCAAGTACAATGTGCATATGCGCATCTTACTTATATCACACCGGGATGCTTTTCTCGCTCTCCCGTTGGCGGACGAATATCACACCACGCATCACGCATACCGAAAGGCGCACATTGTGCAGGTTCTCCTCCTCAGGCAGCCTTCTCCACTTTGATGTAAAGTGTCAATACTAGACACCCCTCGGTCCTGAGGAGCGTGGTTGGCGGGGATCAAATGATTTGATTCCTGGATACTTGGATATGGTACAATACTGACACTTTGATATTGCAGAGTACAATGAAATCAACATCTGGTGCTTGGATCCCGGTTTTGCCCCTTGAAGCTCAAATCTCCTAATGCCCTGTGTTCCTCTCTGTACGAAGTAGTTTAATCTAGATTAATCGATGATTTTGAAAAATCACTTCCTATTAGGCAGCATCGTAAATGTCCCTTTTTGGGGTCCAGAACATGCCAGCCCACCGCACCGAGTTCCAGGGTTTTCTGAAATTGTATTGGAGCCATTGCTCGTCCGTCTTTGGATTGGTGTTGTGTTCGGAGACCCCACTTGGGGTATATAAATGGTGGTGTTCTCTGTTCCAAACTCGCGATCAGGATGCCGGGAAATATGAAAGGACCTCTCCATAAGGCATATTCTTTTGTATAGTGAGGCACGGTCAGATGGGATGAAGCTGGGGTTGGCAAAGATCCGACTCGGCCTTGAACATGGCCAACTTCTGCCCTGGTCACGGACTGGATTTACAAAGGGATTCACATGATTTTCTAACCCCAGACCTGACTTACAACAACTGATAATACAAGCTTGGACATGGACGGCAGTTTTTCGAATATCTTCAGGTTCCTCACAACATCGACCACTTCATTCTCTCACAGAGCAAACAGCCTTTCTTAGTACAGAACCTTATACGGAAACCGAAACAAGATAACTATTACTTTTCACTGATATTATTGCTGAATTTTTAAGTGGTCTGTGAAGATCTTGGGAGGTGATAGGACGATTGAAATAGTAAAGCCGTTTCAAATTTGCTTAGCAGATATCCCGGACAATTGCCAAGGAATCTCTCATAGGTGTATACTAGTAATGCTAATCTGTAGGTCCATCACTTTCTTAGACTAGTTTCCGTTCCCGTAATGGTGTTACCCGGGGGCAACAAGGGAACTTAGAAGCGGGTAAACTTCTTCACACAGTCAAAAATATCAAGGTGTTCGGAGTCCAGTCACAGATACAATGGATTCCAATCGCAGAGTTGCTAGCAAGAACTTCAGCTTCGAGAACGAACTTAAATCGTTCTCAAGCTTCCTTCTCTCTTTCCCAAAAGCTTTACTGCCCATTCAACTATCTAAGGCCTACTCCGTGGTTGCGCGATTACTACGCTCTTCGTTCTTAGCTGGGCTGATCGCTCTCCTTGCTTCTTCCTCTGAAGCTAATGATGCTTTTAGTCTAGTCGTAGTATGCTCGGTGTTCTCACTGAACTTCTTCGCGATGCTCCCCACAGTGCCCCTCGGCAGTTGTGGGACTTGCTGTCGAGTACACTCCATGTCCTCTCCGGCGGACTGCTTACAAGATACTAGGTCATCGTGAAGTCGTGGCCTGTGGCGGAGAGGAACCTTAAATATATTAAACAATTAGATATGGGGACTTGGCTGAACCCGAGAGTGAACGACTGTGGGATGACGATTAGTAGGCAGTGTTAGACATTTCCTAAGTTGAAAGTTGCAATGATATATGCGCGGTTGGCGACTCCAAAGTGGAAGAAGTTTATTGAGCAGTCGGCAGGTGTCCAGCCGGCTATACAGAAAGTGACAATACAGGTAGAAGTTATGAGACAGAAGGGTCACTGGCTTGGGATCGGGTAAGCGAGGCGGATGGGCTGCCACGAGAGACGAGCGGCTTGGAAAACAAGCGTATCGAGATGTATGAGCCGGCGGTGGGCAAGCGTTTTCCGTTGAGAAAGCCGAGATGGGAATTTGGGGATTATTTGAACGAGTACAGGACTTGTTAGACAGTGACTTTCTCCTGGGGTTAGAGATTAGGTGGCGAGGACCTTTAGTTGGAAGAGATGGTCAGTGAGGATCAAGAGATTTGGATTTATGACGGGCCACCCGGCGAGCGTTATATTTTCCTTTCTATTAATAATGCTTAGTTGGATTTAGGAGGCGTGGCTAATATAGAGTCAGACCTGCTCCTCACAGAGATTGCCCGCCAATTCTCTCTTCTCTCCACGCGAGCCCGAAGTCTCTCAAGAACAAACTGACCTACATGGACGAACATGTCGGTCTTTGACTTCGAATAAGCCCTTCACTAAAACGGCGGATCGCTTTCTCGAAGCAACCAGAGACTAGCTGGAGCTGAGTGGCGAGTCACTTGGGGCAGGTGTGGGGTGGTTTTACAAGTGAAGATTGAGTGCAATACCTCACTGAAGGAAGGAAATTGGCAGGTCTTTTGGTCCCCGTATTTGCTAGTCACAACCAACTGTTCATACACGATTACGGACCGTCAGCGATTAGGCTACGATGATATAGACGGGATCCCTTTAGGGGCATATCATGCAGCCTGAACTAATAGACGTAACTGATAATGTATTCTAGCTACTGATAAAGGCTGCTACTTTCCAGTGAACGTCAAAATAATAGTAGAATACTATCTCCACTTAACATCTTAGTCCTCTGCCCTCCTTTTACGGACAATCGATGCTGCCGAACCGGTTCTCTGTAGCATCGTACCAAGTAGCCTCAACCATCTAAACTAAATTAGCGGCAACTCAAAAGTCATTTCATGCAGAAGCTTCAACTTACTCCGCCATTGCAACCGGCACTAGCTTGGAAAGTCCATGAAAGATTGCCATCGGAGCCACTGCAATCTGTCAAGCTGGGGACTGCGCAAACGCCAAATTGCTTCAAGTTATCCCAGAGCCCGCCGCAAATGCCAGGAATATCGTCAACACCACTAGCTTCGACGGTGTATGCCTTGGCGACTCCGTCCTTCCAGCGTCTGCAGACGGCGGCAGACGCATGAGTGGCGAATGCGGCGATGGCGGAGGTCGCGATGACTGAGAAGCGCATTATGACAAATCTTCAAGGTAGAGTGATCAAGGCAGAGTGATTGATATAAAGCTAAAGTTCCCTCTTGATTTATGATTGAGGAGTGAACAGTCGTTGTGAATGAAAAAGTGCTGCGGTTGGGAGGCCAGGATGAAGCTTGTGGGTTTATATTCTTCAAGAAATGCGTTCTACTGCGTGCCCTCCTGGCCTGTGTCGAAACGGAGAACGCCAGAGGCATGAAGCCCCTCAATACCGCTCGTTCCTTAATTTATAAAAAGGACCGATGGATGATCACAGCCTCGCTATCTTTATATTATGACTCGCTCCTTTACGTACGGAAGACTACGTCGCCCACTACGGCAGATGATCAACGTCGAAGAGACGAGACAGTTTCCCACGATACAGCCTTAAATTTCCCTACACATATAGCATAGTCTCTATAGTAAATTAAAGCTAGCTATATTTCGTTACGGGGAAAATGGATCCTGAAGGATCGAAAGTGCTTGAAAGAATCAATTAACATGATCCTAAGAAACCAAAATAGTTGCGGAACGAAAGTCCTCCTGAGGGAATAAAGTAAAATGGTCTGTTCCTCTGGTAAGGGTTTTTAGCTCTGCCTCGTCACCGTCCTTCAGGAACTCTAATGCGATTGGAGGAACAGAGGAATGCAATGGCAACCATGGTTAGTAACGAGACAAGAAGGATCTCTCGGCCGAACCGCGATTAATATTCACAACTCCGTCTCATTTCTCCCGCTCTCGGCCTGATCCTACAGGATGCACTTACGCACGAAACACCGGCCCGCGGCATCTACGAGTCTAAAATCAAATACCTACAACAACCAAAGGTAAGAAAATGAAATTTTCTACATATATTGTACGACTGCCAACCCCTTCAGATGTTATTCTGCCAACTTCATTGCTATTCATCAGCCTTTCTCAGTCAGTAGGAAACAAGTCCTCAGCACGACCTACCTCTTCAGCAATATTCTTACGCAGGCCCTTTTTACCACTAGCTATTTTATCTTTCCAAACTTCTAAATCTCCATTTTCCTTCGACAATCCCTCCCCAATATGCAGTTCAAAATCTTCACTATGTCCGCGCTCGCCTTCGCCACACCGGCCCTATCGGCCTCATGCAGGAGGCCCGATAATCTGGGCTCCTGGAACTATTGGATCGAGGCCGATGGTGTCTCCGATATCCCTGGAATTTGTGGAGGCCTTTGGGACAACCTAAAGCAGTTTGCAGCCTGTCCCGTCGGAGTTATCGCTGAGTGCTCCGACCTTGGAAACGGTAAACTGCTCTGGCAATTCACCGTGGGCAAAGGTTGCAACAGCGGGTAAGTTATATATGTTTAGCCATGTTACAGTAGAGAACTAACAACAAGATAGAATGGTTGAGGCAACTTGGTACGACGCTACAGAGAATCGGTTCGGCAGCATCGATTGTCCGTAGGTGGAGCAGTAAGGTTCGGTTCTGATGATGCTTATTTGGCAAGTATATTCGGCCTTTCTCGAGGTGGTGGAAATGTGTATACTTGACGGGCATGTGCTTCGAAAAGAGGGTTTCCGTATGATTCTCTAGTTAATGAAAGGCCGGCCGAATGGAAAGTTGCTGGTGGCGCCTGGTTTTCTTTATTTCTGCTAATTTCAATCGTTGCCGTGAAGACCACGTCAAATTAAGCGCTTGTTGGATCACATATAAGGTATGCAAGCTAGCTTTGGTAGGGAAAGGCCACACTGCTCCCTCCCAGCTATGCTGACACAGCACCCCCAGCAGAACGTGGACGCTTTTATGTTCTGTGAGACGTTGAGTCGAATTGGGCTGATCACAATGCCAATTTCGTACACTCCCTCGATAGCTGTGAAGAAGACCTGGTGCTTTTTAACACTCTGCCCTAGTCACGGAATCGGCTAAAGCTGGAACGTCCATCATTTTATGCTCTCCCCGTACCTGACTCGTAACTATCAGCATGGGGGCGAGCATAGAAATGCACGACCAAGCACCTGTTTTCAAGATCTTCAGGTCTTTACGACATCGACTGGCCCATCCTCTAACGGAACGAACAATCTTTCTCGGCATGGCACCTTTCCCCGAACCTGAAACAAGCTAACTATCGCTATTCGTCACTATTAGCCATTTTTGGCCAGATCTTAGAAGATATTAGGAGGCGGCAGGACCCTCGAGATAGTAAAGCCATTTCACATTAACTTCATGGAAGGCCCCAGAATTTTCAAGAAATCTCTTATAGGTATACTAATAATGCTAATCCATGATTATATCGCTTTCTCGGGCCAGTTCCGTTCCCCATTCCTTGAACGCCGGATGCGCGGTTTACTGTACAATAAGGATACGACCTTCATAGGGATTCAAAACACCATCGCCACTCGGCTTGTCCGTCGTCGAAGCGAGAATCTTCAGAGACTCGGGATCCTCCGTTACTTCTTTCACCTCCTCGTGCCAGCATATGTGCTCCTTGGAAAAGTTCATGACGACGAGAATCCGGTCATCATCTCGCTCCTTGGTGTAGATGAATAAATGCTCATGATCCGGTCTGATGACAGTATAATTGCCGTAGATGAAGGTATTGGCGTGTTTCTTGCGAAGCTTGATCATTCGCTTCCAGAATTCTAAAACACTCCCCTCGTCGCCGATTTGTGAGGCGACATTGATCTCGTTGTTGAGCGGGTGGAGCGCAGCAATAGGCTTGGTGTCGGAGAATCCGAAGTATGGAGCATTCCCGTCCCATGGAATAGGCATGCGCGCATTAAATCGACTCAGGTATCGTACCGCCGCCGCGGCTCGATCTAGCGCCTCTTGGTCATCGCCTCGGGTCTTCAAAACAAAGTCGTACCAGTAGTTACTCTCGACATCCTTCATCTTGTCCAGCGGGAAGTCCTGCGGAACGCTAACCATTCCGATCTCCTGGCCTTGGTACAGAAACAAAGTACCCGACATCGTTGTTTGCAGCATCGCTAAGAGAATTCCGGAAGAAACTCTATATTCCGGGCTGTCGTTGGCGAATCTGCTGATGCTGCGTGCCTGGTCGTGGCTTTCGAGGAAACTGGCGACCCAAGCATCCGAGCCGTTCATAACCTGTTGAATCTGTGACCAGCCGTTCTTCCACTGCGATAGCCGAAAATCCTTGGGGGTGACTTCGTATTTCCGGCCAGGACCCATACCGACACCGACAACTTCGAACATGAAAGCCATATCGAGCTGCTTCTTTTCGCCGGAGAGGTAGCACAACACGTCATCTCTCCCACAAGTGAAGGGTAGTTCGCCAGCGCTAATAACTTTCAATTCTCGAAGCTTGGTGCCGATCTGCAAAAGGTAATCGTGGATGTGAGGCCCGTTGCAGGTCAGCGCAACCGGTATTTGCCAAGGCCAGTCGTTAAAAACCACGGGGGCGTCTGGGAGCCCATCGGGTTTGCTGAGCATGTTGGCAGCGTCGACGCGGAATGAATCGACACCTCTGTTCACCCAAAATACAATCGCGTCCTCGATGATAGCCTTGCGCATATCAGCGTTATCCCAATTCAAATCTGGTTGTCCGATGGTGAATAGATGGAGATAGTACTCCTCGGTTGTTTCATCCCACTGCCAAGCACTCCCCTCGCCAAAGACAGACTTCCAGTTGTTTGGGGGTATCCTGTTTCCTTGATCGTCGTATTTGGCGGGCCTCCAAAAGTACCAGTCGCGCTTGGGGTTGTCCTTGGACGACCGGGAGTCTAGGAACCAGGGGTGCTTGTCGGATGTGTGGCTGATAACGAGATCTAACATGACGTGAAGCTTCCTCTTGTGACACTCTTCAATGAGACAATCCATCTCTTTGAGGGAGCCGAACGGTGGGTAAACGTCCTTGTAGTTCGAGATGTCGTAGCCGGTGTCGATCTGAGGGCCGTCGTACATAGGGCTTAGCCAGACCATGTCTACTCCGAGTGATTGGATATAGTCCAACTTTTCCATGATGCCTCCGATGTCGCCGACCCCATCGCCGTTGGAATCCTTGAAGGACTGGGGGAAGATCTGGTACACCGTTGCTTCTTTCCACCACTTGGCACCTGGTATGGCTGGTGCCTTGGTCTCGTCGGCGTCGGCGGACATGATTCTGGATGGATGAGGTGTGAGTAGTGCAAGGATAAGATCAAGACTGCTTTGAACGGATAGGTAGTGTGTTCGACGGTGATAATGATGGTGATCTAGTTGGCTGCGGAGGGTTTAAGGTCAAGGTATTAGGTTGATAAGGCTTTACTTCATAGGGAATGATCAATGACGGACAACCAGACTTTATTTATTCTAGTGCTGGAGATGAAGAGAGAAATCCTGTTCGATCAGGCCATGACGCGCTTGTCAGATCCACCCGTGCCTTATCGGCAGGCAAGTACCTCTCACGGAACGTAAGTTTGCGCCTTCTCGGTGCTGCTCGACCGCACCGTATCCTACAGCACCTTCCCTTAAGCTTTTCACGGTGCTACTAACGAAAAAATGACGACACTTTCAATTGAGTATGAGGCGCGTCAGGGAAAGTGTTCTCATTACGACGTCATAAAGCGGTTTAGTCCTGGAACACAATTGGTTGGGCAGTCGCCACCCGAACATGCACAAGAGAGGACAATGATCACGCACATACGCACGCAAAGCATGGGAATGATCTCATGAGACGCCAGGGGATTTGGAGAAGAAAAGGGCATTAATCTAATAATCTAATTCCAGTAACACTACTACGGTAAATCGGCCACCTCCAGGTTTTTCAGGTCCAGCATATTTATGTCCGATGGAGGGGACGGGACTAAATCTATGAAATGATATACCAGTATCTGCCATCTGTTGCATGATTTCGCGTCCCTCTATCCCCAAGTTTTAGAAGGAAGTTTAGCTGGTCCCCTACCCTTAACAGAATTTCGTAAGACGTTTTAAATAGCCACGTCTCCGTCTCCATCACATGTCATAGTGAGATCTGGTGATGGCGTTTACCTTTGCGCATAGTGTCAAAAATATGCAGAGATCATGCCTTGGATTCTAGACCTCAGGTCGGCCATTTCCGTTTACTTTACTCCGCTTATTGTAATTCATGTCTGAAGTGACATATCACTTTTTGGCGTGGACGAAACGTGCTGAATTTCCCAGTCGGGTCTCAAAATGGTGTTCACCATCGTGTTTTCAATTTCCGGGGGGAAGTAAACCCAATCCAAAGATCTGAAAATAGTCCCTCTGAGTGGCCGGGTTTCGGTCATTATTTTAGTTTAATATCTTAGCGCAACTACGAGTTTTGTTCATTTGTTACTCGAGATCCGCTTCACCGGGTTGCACGCTGTGATTTCTGTGTCAGAAGTTGAGCATAGAACTTCTCATCCAAGTTGACAAGCACAATGTAATTAACATTTCGAGGTTGCTCATGAGTCATAATACATCGTGTATTTCTCTATCAGTTTCAGAGCCAACAGGATTCCAGGTCATTAAAATATTGCCCCTTTTCCTTTTAGAAGCCTACCCTGCATCACAGCCCCCAAACTAAGCAAAGATGTATATAGGATGTTGCGGAAGGTAAAAACCAGGATCATTGAAGCAGAGACCCCTGTCAAGATCGCTGATAGACTGGAGTTCTCCCAGAGTCATATCGAAGTCAAAGACTTCTAGGTTCTACTTAAGTCTTTCCTTATTTCTGCTCTTAGGGATAACAGCAACATTCCATTAGGTGGACCATCGAAGGAGCACCTGGGAAGGGGTGACCCTGTACTTGGCAGCTAGAGACTTGATAGTGTCATGCTCAAAAAGAATAGGAATGTTCTTCACCTTCTTAGAGAACAACTCAGGAAGCTCGAGGAAGGACTTTAGGCTGAAGGAGGAGTAGGCAGTGACTATGATGTTATGAAGCTAGGCTATCTTGATGAGATCTGGCTGGACGAGGTAAGGGTGATGCTTGATCTGCAGGGATGAGACAGGGTAGCAGGCATAGGTTATAATATCGTAGATAGACTAAGCCTGGAAGTTACTGACTCCAATACTCTTCGTAATGCCTTCATTGACAAGCTGCTCAAGGCACTCCCATGCCTCACGGAGAGGGGCCTTGTCTTCCTTAATAGTCCTATCTTCATCTATCTACTAAGTCTATTACTTCTTATGAGCGCTATGCTCTCTTTTGCAATGATTTCTAATTGTAGCCCTAGACTTAGATGCTATAAAACAAGGCCAGCAATAATGTCATCAGAGAGTGTAACTTATAGGGTACTTTCTAACTTTAGGGTCAATATACTTCAAGGTGCAAGGGAAGTGGATAAATAAAAGGTTGAAATATCTAAGACCCCAGGCCTTGTTCTGACTCTTCATTATGTCAATGGTATACTCTTTATAGTGGTAGTTATTCCAGAGCTTTGTGGTGATAAAGATATCCTCTTGATTGACTAGGCCCTTATTAATAGCTTGTTGGATACCCTCACCAGCCTCACCTTTGTTTTGGTAGTTGTAAGCTCTGTTAAAGAGCCTGTAGCTGATTTTGATCGCTTCGTAAACATTATCTGCAGTTGTCTCTTTAGGGATCTTCCAGAGGCTGAGACCAACAAGGGGCATTTCATAGCCAGAGGCAAGCTTGACGGTCCTGAAAGGAAGAGCCATTGTCATATCAAATGAAACTTCAAATCAGAAAGCTGAAGAAGCTCTGGAGGAGAGGCGCCTGGAAGCAATTGACGATGATGGGTAATTTGCTGAAAGTCCTTCAGACTGGTAGTTATTGCACGTAGAAAAGTACATGAACAAGAGACAGTCCATCTAGGTAATCATCCATTTCCACGTCCGAACTATCGCACAGCCCTGAAAAAGCGGGTAACTGGTAACCCATGGTTCTGCCAAGTTGAGCCTAGATTATATGAGTTTCTCCTGATGTTGAAAATAGAAGCCACACCAAAGTAGGTTCAGCCCACTCTATATTTCCAAAAGGCTAATGAGCAACAAAAAAGAAAAGTGCAAAATTCCCTGACCTGTTTCGAACCCGCAACCTCTCCAAGTTTCTCCCCTCCGCCTCAACTCCCCCAAACATCATCAGCCTCAAAATCCCACAAGCTCAACAGAGAGCCCAGACGAGGTATTCCCTCACGAAAAGGAAGAAGAAAAAATCTAGCAGAAAAAAAAAAGAGCTCCCACTTCTCCCTCTCCAATTCCGAACTTCCTCCACGTCTCATGGCTTGGCCAGACCGGGTTCCACACCGGCGCCTTGCTGAAGCAGTTTGTAAGCAGTGCATACCGTTGACCACTTGAGCTTCCATGAGTCGTTGAGAATCCAGAACAAAAGTTTGGTATATAACACATACCCACGTGGAACCTGCCACTATCAAAGTAGCGCAGGTGCGTCCCAAGCGAACCTCTGCTGGTAAAGGAGTGGTGTGTGGCGTGTGAACGAGAACTACACGAGGGACACGCACCGCTCTGATCATCTATTGGCCGAGGAATAACCTCGATTCTGCCTCTTTCCGCTACATGTCTCGATGTCGATGGCCCCAAACCCTTTTTGTGCCTAGAACACCGTCCCGAGAATCGGCCTTAAATACTTGTAGGGTATCGGAGCTGTAGTCAATGACCCGGCGAGACAGAATATATCCATTCAGCATCAGATGGGCAGCCAGTTCCTTCTGCATCTCTACTAAATGAAACATGCCGCTCCAGGTCACTTCATCCTCCGCTACAGTCACAACGACTTCGATGAGAATGCCATTTCTATTGAGGATAAGCTTGAGGAGTTAGTCTGCCCAGAAGGGAGGATTTTGCTGCCAGTGGCTTATCTGGCCTTCAATGTTTAAGCATAGATGTGGAGTCGTGATTAGTCGATAGGCGTGATAGTTCATAATTAGACCCCCGAACAAGCGGATATAATTTAGGCTACGCTCCAAAATACCTGCAGGAATCGTATCAGAACCTCGGCATGTTAAGAGTAAACTATGAGAAGAGCTTCCACTCGTTCGGACTCAGTCCATTATTTTATGTAATAGGCGGCGGCAATGCGCCGGCAATGCATCCAGGTTCTCGTCCCATAATTCCGATCTTGCGATCTTGGACCCCTAGTGAAATTGCCATCACCATCTCGCCTCTCGAAAGTCACGCCATGCTGGCGAGTTAGGTCCGTATCAGCCCGAAGGTCCAATGCCCACACACCAAGAGTTTCCTTTCGGCATCCATCGAACTTCCTTGTGTTCTATCGCGACGTTTTGCAAACATGGAGAGGCAATAACTATCTCCATGGATCTCATCAACAGCACTACAAAATCAAAGTCGAAACATTTGGATGCTAGGATTCACGACTTTGAGCATTTCCTCTCCAAAATTAAAGAGAGTGGATATCTCGGGCTAAATTTCATTTCTTTAAATTAGTTTTGCTCTTCGATCCCCGCACCGCTCCGCTCCCTGACACTAAATGCACCTGCAGGCTATCCACTATAAAATTAGACTAGCTGCGAATCCCGTTCTAGCGTCGACAGCTCCCTAGGTAAGCCAGGTCAGGTCCGTTACCTTGAGAGTGACTATATAGATCGACCCAAAAATGGCCGACCAGCGATTATGACGGGCCCGCCGCGTGCCCGCGTCCGCGACGCGTACGAGAAAAGGTCACTAGAGCCCAGATGTTGGGTATTTGGCTGATCCTCTTCCCTATCTCGTTCGATCTGTCTCGAGGACCTAGATATTGCTGAGTTACAAACTATTGTCCTTCGGGTTAACAACAGGTCACAGATCTGCTCGAACTATCGATCTATAATAGCTCGGTGGAACCGGACTGAGAACATCACATCCAGTACAGTCCTCGGTTGTGGGGCAGGGTGAAGGAGATATCGCGACAGACATCGATCATGGTGCATTGTCAGCCTCGTTGTTTTCGACTTTAGTTTTGCTCGCTTCATTGATGGATGGAGCGGTCACGTCCTCGTTCGGACCCGCCCTAGATTCCCCTGTGCTTGTCGGGGCTGTACAGAGGGGTGCCACTATGCTCGTCGACCCTATGTCTGTTTCTATCGTAGGTGTCGTCGTGTCGGAAGGGGCTATACCAGTGCTCATCGACGGCCTAGGATTGTCGGTTAAGGGCACGCTCGCAGGGGTCGTAGGAGCTGGAGCCGTTGGAATCGGAGTCGCTTCGTTCGCTGTGGTTATGTTTGTGTTCGTTGAGAATGCTGTTGGGGGTGGATTCGTGCTCGTTGGTACATTGGTGTCAGTTGGTGCCGTTGGGGGTGGTATTTCCCCACTCCCAGAAGGAGTAGATGCGTTGGTCTGGCGCGGGTGGCTCCGCACGAGCCTCGCGCCGGCATTAAAGGCGCCATTTCGCCGGTATCCGAGGCGGTGGAGTGTATTGCGAATGGCGGACTCGCTAACTTGGCCGTCGAAGAGCGTCTGGGAGATCTTCTGGTAGGTCATTCGGCTGTTCTCCACGGATTCGGACACGAAGGAGTCGAGCCGTTCTTGTTGTGCGGGCGTCAAGGAGGGCGGCCGGCCCGTTCGGGGTGCCACCGTTTCATGCCTGATGGCGTTGGTGATCTGTCGGGGGGTGTATCCGGTGATGGAGGCGATCTCGGCCCGAGTCTTGTGGCCATCGAAGAAAAGAACCCGGACACGGTATCTTTCCCTATCGGTAAGATGGCGGGTGCCCGTTCCCGGGCCCGTTGCTGGGGCCATAGCAGCCGGGTTTTAGCAGATAAGGCACGATTGAAGTTCGTTAGTATGAGGAAAAGTCGGTTCCGGGATGCACGTCTCTCAGCGCGACGCGTGCCCGATTCTGCCCCGGCCGGGGTACATTGGTGTTCAAGCATTTTACTATTACAAATCATGTACCTTTCATGATGTCTCAAATTGTCAATCGAGCCAATAAGAAAATGATAAGAAGTTGGTATTGCCGACAAATACCCGAGAATATTATCTTATGACGTGACCATTCTTTTCTCTCGAGGTGAGCAGGAGTCTAGGAGCAGATTATTATTGGCGAATGCGATTGAATCCAACGTCTTGGATGTGAAGGTCAAATCTAATCTCGGCCAGTTGACTCGGAACGTGAACCCCATGTTGCATATATCATATAGCATGACCTGGATATCACGCGCAAGCCCGAGCGTTCCCGACTGCTCCCAGACTCGAGAGCTCTGGAGTTGAACCAAGTCTTCCAGGTCCTCGAGAGAAAAGGCAATTGGAATGACGTCCTGTAAGTGGGCTGTCTTTCTCCACGTGTGGTCATCGCACCAGGGGAAGGGGAAATCTTTCCCAACCAAGACTGGCCCGCCATATAATGGTTCCGCCATATACCCTTGGCCGAGGCCGGCCGATAAGCTAGTGTACGGTCTGGGGAGAAGATATCCCGGTAGGGAAGACCTTGCACTTGGGCGAAAAGGAAAAAAAGAAAAACAAAAAAGAAAATCTGACCAGGAAAGGAAATCCATCTCTGCAACGGGAAACCTGAGTGACGATCATACCGCCTCGAAGGCAAAATGCGAGTCATTATAAAGAAGCTAGACCAGAAGATCAACATGTCTTAATAATAATTTTTTTTAAACATGAACGCCGAAAAGCCCCGGCTCACCCTACGGTTTTGTGTCTGAGCACTTTTGGGGTGATACGATTCTAGTTTGTGGAGATCAACAGCCGATTGTACGGAAAGCAGCTCATGTACCGGCGTGCATGGCGTGATACGATACGTCCATCCCCGCGCCAAGGTCTGCGAAAACGACACTACAACGGATGGAGTAATTCGAGTTTTTTGGCGCCCGGAAGATCCGGGACGGTGGCATTTGGTCAGTGCAGGGATGTTTTCGCATTTTTCTGTTCCAAGGTAGCGTGTTGAAATCGATGATATTTGTGGCAATAAGGGAAGAAAAAAGAAGAAGAAAAAAGAGGAAAAAGCGGGGTTGTCAGAAGGCAAAGAATAATTCTTTGATGACAGCTAACAGCCACAACGTGGAAGATCATGGATCAGTGAGGTTATACACTGGTCCAGACTCCAATGGCAGACACGGAAGGCCCCGACATACGGTCCTACCTCGACGGCATTTTGCTCTCCCAATCTCCGAAGAGCGGGCCCACGCCTAACGGCTGCTGTCGGGAAGCAACCGGCGCAGCTATCCCGCATATCCATCCATACACTCTTCACTTAGCGCAACATATGCTTGGGGTCGTTGGGTGGATTCGCGGTAGCCTTACTCGGCCGTGTGTGAAGGGCACCTTTCCTCTGAGGACGAGAATGTCGTCATCCGATGGATCCGTCAAGATCGTCAAGGTGCAGGTTTTTGCAGCTTTTACATCGTCCCATGATGGATCATGAGATTCTCACTGTTTTCGTGGAACCCGCTCTCCCACCATTTCAGGATGCAGAATTTGCAATGTGACGAATCGATCTGATTCGCTACCATACTGACCCATTTGGTGCTTTCAGGACAGTCTTGTTTGATTCTAGATCCGTGACATCTTCATGATACACCGGGGATCGCGTTCGACCACGGTCATATAAAGATGTTAGCTAGCCCCCCCTTCACTTCTGTCTTGAAATCCTCCCCTCCCAAACGTACTGGTTTCGTTCTCCCCCTCTTCATTACTACTAATCCAACCTTCCTTAGCTTATTAGCTAGGTTTACCTACAGCTTATACTGACCCACCCTTCGAATTGATATTCATTTAATACCACGACAATGAGTTACCTTGTTGCCCGTGCCAATAAGGTGTTCGACAGTCAGCCTCCTCCGGACGATGCTCAGGCCTTGTCGGTGAACGGCTCGAGCTGGCTGTGGGCTGTCACAGCCGTCTTCCTATTCTCCTTCGTATGTCAATGACCTTTTTTCAAATATCATTCTTGCTTTAGAGTTACCCTAACTCGCCTGTGCCTGTCCACAGCTCGTCATTCTTGCCCTCACCCTGCGCCCCCGATATGGCGAACGTGTCTTCCACTACATCTTCTCGACCACCATCCTCGTCGGTGCAATTGCTTACTACACGATGGCAGCGGACAAGGCCTGGCTCGTTATCCCTCAAGCGAATAACCTCGACAACGGAGCCGCCCGTCAAATGTTCTGGGCTAAATTCGTGTACTGGGTTGTCTCCTTCCCCGCCTGCGTCCTGTCTCTTGGTCTTGTTAGCGGAGTAACCTGGGCTTCCATCACTTATGGCGTCCTCTTCAGCTGGGTCTGGTAGGTGGCCAAACATGATGTGACCTATTGGTGTCAACGAATACTTGCTAACGACGGATTGTATCTAGGGTCATCGCCTACTTGGGTGCTGCTGCTACTACCACCAACTACAAGTGGGGTTACTATACGATTGGAACTGTGGCCTGGCTCATCCTCGTTCTTGGTAGCTTCACCATTGGCCGCACTAGCGCAGCTCGCCTTGGCGTTTCGGGCCACTACCTGCTTCTCGCTGGCTGGGTCAACCTCATCTGGCTCCTCTACCCCATCGCCTTCGGCATCAGCGACGGTGGCAACGTAATTGGCATCACCCAGTCCTTCATCTTCTACGGTATCCTTGATAGTAAGTCTTATCCTCTACACACTTTCTTCCGCACCATGTCACATTATTTCAGAGACTGACAGGGGATACTTACTAGTCCTTCTAATTCCTGTGTTGGCCTTTGCTACCATTGGTCTGTCGTACCAGTGGGACTACGCCAAGATGGGTCTCCACTTTACCCGAAGCGGCCGTGGCTATGAGGGCCCCTACGATGAGAAGGCCGCGGCTCCAGCTCCGACCAACGGCACCAACGGTGCGGAAGTCTAAAATAAACGCCGACTAGATTATCTCCGGAGGCCACATCTACTATATCCCGACAGGCTAGCGCCCGGGAAATCTCACGGAGATACAAAATAAATCTGGTGATCTTGGGGGTGAAGGGGAAGGAAGTAGGTGTTGTAATGAGGATGTCGATACACATACCTGTCGCTCGTTTGCATTTTCTAATACCCTATTCATTTGCAACCTGTAGATGGAGCTCAGCTCATGTTGGGTTTCGAAGTCGTTCTTATCTTACTAATATCCTATATGTTGAGTTGTGAGTTGTCGAGATACCTTAGGAAGATAATAATACATTTCATTGGTATTAGACAATCTGTTTTCGGGACTCTTGCGTGATTGAATGTCCTTCCGATGTCTATATGTACATGTATTGGTTTTCTGAAGCAGCATATTTGGATCTCCCTCCCACCCTATCATTTCACACAAATGTTCGTCATGACTTAGCCTCCCTCGAATTTTGAGAATTGTTCATTTTTTTCCATTGGAAGGAAGCATGTTGTATTCTTCCCGATGTATCGGTTTATTTTGAAACTGAAATTATAAATGACAGTCCGTTGCAAGTGACAGCACTGAAGGCCCATGAGATTGTGATGGGTGTATTTTATGGTCTCGATATATATGCGGACATTGATTCTCTGGACGGTTGTAGCAGCAAGTTCGTTTTATTTCCCAGGGTATATTTCGGTCGAGCTTTTTCTGCCTACAGTCTGACGGATGTTCGAAGGTAAGGTGGCTCCAGAAAATCCATTAAATCCAACGTCAGGCGCCCGCATTATGTGTTTACTTCTTTTGATTATAAAAACGCTCGAATAGTGCTTGCCGTCATCTCTGTCATTTAACAGAATATTTTGATATATATTAAGACCGAGGAGAGAGAGAAATTAAAAGCAGTAGAAAAAAATGAAAGAGATGAGTGACAACAAGTTGGATTACGCCCCACCTTTCTGCATGGATAAATAGCGTTGCAACGCCGGTAGGGCTGATGTGGTCGGAAGGATTCCGATCTTGCTGCTGGCGGCCGCCCCTTGGCGTGGCTGTGCAGTGAAGCGCTTGAAGATTGTAATATAAGGGTTCCCGCAAGTTTCATGTCGGCGAACGGCTGTTTATTTTCTCTTCGTGTTTTTCTCAACGCTCGACCTTCCCCGGTTTGCCATTATATCTGGTGTTAGTGGCATGTTTTAGTGTGCAATGTCGTACAGCTCTCTTCCCACGGCGCCCAGTGAAGGGACCGTGATTCCGCCCACTCCAGAACCCGAACCCGGACCGGAGTCGGAACACAAGCGCTCTCGCTCTACCTCTCGGGACAGGAGTGGCGACAATGCCTGGCAGGGGTCCGTTGCAGATTTAAAGGTGAATGCCTCGCAGGGCTCTACCGTTCTTAAGATATCTTTATGGATCTGGGACATTGTCCTGGCGCTCTTGCCCTTGTGCTTCATCGGTAAGTCATTTCGGCCATGAGGCCGATTCTATATTCCGGTGTACCGTGCAGGGATTGGAGGTTCTAATCGTGATAAACCCTTTCAGTTCTTGCTGTCCTAGCTCTGAAGCTGGATGGGAAAGAAATATCATCTTTTGGCCAGTCCGTTATCGAAGCCACACGCCTCGGCCCCTCTATATACCCCATCGTCTTCGCAGCCATTGCCGGCCGATTTTTCAAGAATATTGCACGGTGGAAAATCGAACGAAGTAATGGCATCAACTTAGCAGCGCTCGAGCAGTTCCTTGGAAGCCAAAGCTTTGCCGGTACCTTCGAGAGGGCCATAATTCTCCGCACTCACGTTCTCATCGCCGTCATTACGCTGGCAGCCTGGGCTTTGTCGCCCCTTGGAGGCCAAAGTTCCGTGCGGCTCCTCTCAACGGAAACCAAGACGAGTATGGACAATCAGTATGGTATTTTTTTTCTTAATACTATGCTGCTTAGCTCGTCCGCCGCTTCGGAGGAGTTCGTGGACCAGAAGAGGACAGTCATAAACAGCCTCTACTCGTCGAGTCTCATGTTGCCCCCTGCGCAAAGGCAGAGTTTAGTTGACATTTGGGGGAGACCGAGGATCCCGAGATGGGATCTCAGAAATGACACTGATGAGAAACGACTGGTCGACCAGGACGCGCTTTTGAGAGGAGATCTAGATTACGCATCCCTCCTAGGCGTTTCCGTCCAAGGACTCAGAACATTGGAGAGAGACGACTTGGTCTACGAGTTCTCCACAACTTCTGCTTACTTCGACCTCGATTGCAAGATGGTAACCCCTTCGGTCCATCTTGAGGACGTTAACAAGTATCTGCCCGCCGATAGATTTAATGCTTCGAGCCTCGAGGAAAAGTCTCCAACGTCGATCACAAGTCCATTCGATATCAAGAGCCCATACGATATAAAGAAGTTTATGGCCCAACTCGACATACCCGGCAACTTCAGCCAGAAGGACTTCATGGAGTGGAGGCAAAAGAAGGATCCCGAGCCTATGTTTCTTATTTACATCTCAAGGGCGAGATTCGAAAAGGGCACTACAGCTGAAAAATACAATTCCCACGTCGCCATATTTAATTGCTCGATGATACCCGTCCAGGTGGAAACCGATATGCACTGCGGAGGCCATCCGATCTCCTGCAACCCCTATCGCCAACGTCGGGCATATTCCCATCCCCCGTCGACCAGAGACTGGCCCCCGAACTGGAGCACAGATGATATAACCGACGCGTTGGGCATCTGGCCTTTGGCTACTGGACCCACCGATTTCGCTAGGGCATCGCCTACCGATAACTATGTGGCGGGTGACGATTTCCCCTACCTAGGGCAAGATATACGGGTTTGGGATGATACAGACATGGCCAAATTCTCATCGCGCTTGACAACTGCCTTCAACACGTTTTGGCAAGCGTCGTTCACGCCATTCAAAGCAACAAATGCGGGGCTTCTTGACACTGTTGAACGGAATTCTACGACCGGACTTTTGGATAACGGCGTTGTGGAGACCTCGGGCATGGAGCTCAGAACACGCACCGTTTACAGGGCGAATGTGGCGTGGGCTAGCATCCTGCTCCTGACCACGCTGGTTCTAGAAGGGCTCGCGATCGCAAGCATCATATTTGAGCAGGTGGTTATCGCACCAGATGTGTTAGGCTACGCCAGCACAATGACGAAAGACAACATCTATACACCGATGCCAGAGAGGGGATCCATGTTGAACGGGACGGAGAGGGCAAGGCTGTTGAAAGACATGAGGGTGCAGATCGCAGACGTTCGACCGGACGATGAGATCGGATATATCGCCTTCAAGACAGTAGGGGCTGGCGCTAACTGGTCACTGTTAAGTAAGAAGAGGCTGTACAGATAGATTCGCGATGGATATGTGGAGACTAGGTTCTGTCAAATACTAATAGTCATTGCCAATGCTTGAATTCTTCCTCAACAGGTTTACCAATTCAAGTGAACGTCCTTGGCCCATGCGCAATCATGAACATTTGATTGCCTTGTTTTAACATTCTCGAACCCAAACAGATCATATCGAAGACGGTGGACGGTGGATAAATACTAGCCACTGTTCGTCACTGAAAATGGCGACCAAGGACCACCGACATCCTGCCTCAGGAGCCATGCTCCCACAGCAAGGGCACCTGTGGCTTCCTTCGAGGTATCTTCTCCCATCTTGTCTTTCGATTGTTGGTGATGGTTCGCGAGACTTGAAGACCCTGCTTCGAATTCCATGTCGGTAGGAATCTACAGACAACCATATCAGTCAGTCTAAAAGTAGCACCTAGGAATAGACGGAAGGGCTTACTTGGTTCGAATTCGATGGCGGGCCACACCATGCGCCAAGGCAGGCAAGAGTTGTGTCTCTGTGAGTTGACATCTTATTGATAATGAAAAAAATAGTTGGAGAATCCGGGAGATATGGACGACACGAGGCAGAGGAAAGGACTAAGTGAGAACGGCTGGGTTGGAGGGAACAAAGCCTAATGCTGTCCGCTCCTACGTCTCGGATCGAGTTTAAATAATTCATAGAGGGGGGTTCTGATACTGAGGGCCATCGATAGCAGGCCCTCTCACTACGGTACTCTTGAAATTCAAATATCTCTTTTTGGAGTGAGTATCCGACACAATACTCCGGAATTATCTTCGGATTCCCTGCCCCATTACCGACTAAGCCAGCTTTTCTCCCCAGGCCTCCGGAGGCGGGTTTGGGCGGCTCCAACAATGGTATGATACAACTTCTGATTCCCAGAAGAGGAAATTTGAATTCACATTCGTAGTGAGGAAGTGGATCCTTCCCAGCCAACACACCACTGGATTAAGCCAAGCAAAGCCCTTGCGCCCTTGGCTATTGCCTGGTGGCTGCTTCATGAAACTGAGCTTCACCACTACATGGCAGGGCAGAGCGTGCAGGCGCTGCAGGGGGTAGACTCAGCTCCATCATGATTGGCTTGGGCAAAAAAAAAAATGCGAATTACCATTTAAAGTTTAGCGTGCAATTCAAAAGTACGCTAAGCGACTTACGGAAGTGAAGCATTTATTTGGTAAGTCTGAAGCCTGGCAGTCGTAAAACCCCGCTTCAATGAGAGGGTTTGATGCCCCCATGTGAATCAATGAATCAATCTTGCTTATGATTGATCTTCACCGCACAGGCGCCCAGGCTGTGAAATTCCACCTCCCACAGCGCTCGTACAAAGGTACTCTCCCAATTGATTTTGCGACGATGACTGTGACTCTGGGCGTTGTCTCGCCCGTCGGCTCTTCTCCGTCGATTGACTCCCGAGACAACATCCCAGACGACCACCTGGATATTGATCCAGTCGATGAGACGTTACGATCTAGCCAGCCAATCTGTCGACCGGAGGCTTCCGAAACGGCCAACAATAAAGACGCCGCCTCTTCTTCACAAGCCAATCTATCAGATAGGCAGCCATCACTTGCTGAACTACGAGAAGCCTACCGCAACCGACCGGTCGATAGTCTATCTGAGGCCGAAGTTGAGACATTGAAACGTGCGGCTGATTATCTCACGATCACACATGATTACACGGGGGCATTCGAGCTCTACGCAATGCTGTTGAAATGTCATCAGCCGGAGTCTGGCACCTCACGTCGTCACATCAGTTACATGCATCTCATAGCTCAATGTGCATATACCGCAAAGCAACCGCAACATGCCGAGATCGTTCGGCGTGTTCTTTTACATGAAAATTGGACGAACTGCTTTTGTTCCCTCCGTTTATGACCCACATGTTCCTTGAACTGGTGTCGGGAACAGACTCTCACGAAAAAGCGCAGATGCATCTCGAATATGCCTGCCACTATCTCCCAACGGTCTCCGGCGCGATGCTAGACGTTTTGCCAAATCATGATCGGTCTTTAGATCTTCCTTTCCTGCTTAATATCTTCCGAGTAGCCTCATCCCCTCCGTTGGCCTGGAAATGGTTTGCTCGCAGGTTGAGGGAATGGTCTAAGGACCTTGAACAGCTAATCCTCAGACGTGTGCCTGGTCCTTTTGAGGTCCAAGGCGAGGGATCCGATAGCAAGATGTTGAATCCTTGCATCCGTTCGTGTCTCGATTGGTGCGAGCGCCAGATCACCGACACCAAGCCAAAGGTGGTCATCAAGATTGTTTCCGAGGGCTTCGATTCCGCCGTTTATGGACTCTTTACGGGGCTGTGGAAATTTTGGAATGCATCTCCTTTGCAGGGGGAGGTTTGGATGACACAGACTGAAGACAGGATGGGTATCTCATCGAGCGAGCTTCTCTTCGTCCTCTGCAAGTGCATCCGCTGGGCTTGGATTGATCAACGATAAACGCGCCTGGAAGCAATGAGAATGCTACAAGGCACGCCGGATGATTTTCTGGCGGCATGTGTTTACAAGCTCTATTTGGCGAGGACTTCAGTAGACACGTGGCTACTACAAGAGTTTGAGATGCCTGGTGGACTGGACACAATCCCGGAGAGTTTGACCCGGTTCCTCAGAGACGCAGAGCCTACAGTTTATGTTAATACCGTAGTCCGCAAACGAGTTTCTCTGATGCAGCCGACCGATACGTTTGGATGGGGTTCTTCGGGCACGACTCTACCTTCTCCTAGGGAAGCTGTTCCCGGCCCCATTGTACCCCGACATTTTGACTCTATTATCCTGGTGAGCTCTCTGGAAACCACCCCTTCTCTGGGAAGCTTCAAGAAAGCAGGGAAGGCGATCATGCGACGCCTTAACCACCCCGAACAGGATTCAGCATCGTTGTTGAACAAAACTGTTGGCTCCCTGGGTGCCGCTTCGATTTCAGACATTAGCGAACTCAGTTTTCGATTTGGAGAAACTATGAGTTTGTCTAATAACTGATCGACTTCTGGAAATGACTTATATTTTGCATAGTCGGTTTTTTTTTTTTTTTTTTTTGTTTCTTTTTCTCTTCGTTGTTATTCTCCCCTTCTCCTTCTCTTCCCTCCCAGATTAGCCATGAATAATAGCAGAATGAAAGTACATATGGCAAAGAAGAGGCAAAAAGAAAACTACACAAAGCATTGAACCTACCTTCGACTGGCAAATCCAGACGAAGGTTTGTGAAAGGCAGCAATGTTACACAACAACCAATCTCTTCCTCGCTATGAGACACAAATGTCCCATTATGGTAATATCAGATAGCAATTAATTCAGGAGCAAATTCGCCTCTAGAAAGAAGATCATGTAACCAGCGCAGAACCTCCCAGCCTGTTTCGTCTAAAATTAAGTCGAATAACAAATCCGTCTTGCAGCCCTTCGCTTCGCTTGACGAACAAGAGCCAAAGTACCATATTTTACACAAAAGGAGAGATGGACGGATAAAAAGCATCCCCGTGCTTACATCGATAGATTGAGCAGCTTCAGAACCCTCGGATCCTGACTCGGAGGCCCCTTCGTCGCGTCTCGTGCTCCCTCGGCAAATAGCTGCACCTCTTCCATCTTCGTATCCGGATGCTCCTCCAATCCCGCCTCAACCGGACCCTTGCTGGCTCTAGAGGCCATGACCGATGCTCGCAAATCAACTGGGGCCTTCTTGGCACCTCCGGAGGTTAATTCTGGACCGCCGGTTCTGGTCTTCCGCGCCACGGAGGGGATAGTGACAGCAGTTCCACCAAGAATGCGAGGATGTTGGAAGTCATCTTCGTCCGCGCCACCCCAGCGGTAGTTAACCGGCCGGAGAAGTGCCGAACCCGTTCGGAGAACCCACGATTCGATGCCAAGTTCTTCGTCTTCCTTCTTCTTTCGCCAGCGGGCTGGCACGAGCTTTGAGAATGGACTGAAGAGAGTGGCCACGATCCGTTTCAGCACCTGGGAAATTGCATATACCCATTCGTCCGGCACCTGTCGCACCAGCATACCCAGGGGAATCGTGAGGATGCCGAACAGGATTGTCCATCCCCACTGAGCCCCCGAAAGCGGCTTAGTGTCAAACGCCTCTCCTCCCTTGAACACGATGATCATCTGCCCAGCGATAGTGAGGCATTGCACACCGAGGAACCAGGGATTGCGGAGAACTCCCTGGTAGTAGATGTTGATCCGATTGTCTACGCGGCGGCAGTTATGCTGGTTAAATAACTGCATGAAAACGTAAACATTGAAGACGAGGGTTTGCAGCGATTCTACTTCTTCAGGTGTGCTGGGATTGAAAAGAGAGGGCCCGGCGTAGTGTAATGTGAAGATAACCGCCAGTTGGTAGATGGCTTGGGCGATCACCATCTTCCACATTGTGATGGTGACTATTGGTGCTTTCCTTGGCTCGGGCTTGAGCTTGAAGAAGTCATAAGAGGGATAGTCAGTCGCGAGGCCGAGTGAGGCGAAGATGTCCATAATAAGGTTGATCCACAGAAGCTGAACGATGGTGAAAACGGTGTCGCCCACGAGGGTAGATAGCACAGTTAGTGTTCCGGCCGTGATATTGATGGTAAATTGGAACTGAGAAGCACTGTTAGAACCGGTTTTGCTCTTAAAACACAAACTGGTGGATCGTACCTGGAGAAACTTCTTAACAGCCGCATTGACTGTCCTCCCCCAGCTCAAAGCCTTTACAATGGACGCAAAGTTGTCATCGAGAAGAATAATTGATGCTGCTTCCTTTGCCGTTTCAGTACCTTGGATTCCCATAGCAAATCCGACGTCCGCAGCCTTCAGCGCAAGTGCATCATTGGTGCCGTCACCGGTCACCGCGACAGTCTCGCCCATACCCTTCAGATGCGACACGAGAGTAAGTTTATCCTCGGGACTAGCGCGAGCGAGAACCTGGAGACGAGGGATGATGGCGTCGAGTTGAGAAGGTGATAGTCTTCGGAAAGTAGGGCCATCCATAGCGATACCGCCGGCAGTGTAAATTCCACACTTCGAGGCAATGGACTTGGCGGTGAGAAAACTGTCTCCTGTGACCATTCGAACGAAAACACCAGCTTCTTGGCATTGGCGGACGGATTTGACTACTTCAGGCCGTAAGGGGTCCTGGATTCCAAAGATGCCAATAAAAGTGAGGTCTTGGACGAATTTGTCTAACTCATCAGAGTCGAGGTTATCGAGGGTCTTGTCATTGGCATCGAGATCTTTGTAGGCAATCGTAATAGGTCGTAGCATATCCATTGCATAGCCATGAACAGTCTCCAAGACCCGGCTCTCGAGGTCCTGTGTCAGCTCCTGGGCCTGTAGCCCCTCCTTGGGGCTCGAAATGATGGTTGTAGCCATTCGAAGGACCATCTCGGCCGCACCCTTGACAAAGAGTCGGTGTCTTCCATCCGCCAACTTTACCACAGCGGCCATCCATTTTCGGGAAGAGTCGAACGGTACCATCTCTACTACCACGCTACTCGTTCGCTCTTCGTTAAGTGGACCCATTCCTAAGTGGTTACGAGCAAATTTGAGGAGAGCAGTCTCGGTGCTCGAGCCGATAAAGACCTCCGAAGCCGCAACCCCGTCACTCTCAAATGCCGTTGAATTTAAGGCAACACTATCTTTGACAAGCTCCTTAACGGCAGGAGAAAGTGAGTTTGTCAACGCCTTGGAACCTGGAAGCGACGCTTGTGCCATGGTAATACCTGACACTGAGGCAGCTGAACCTGGAGCCTTTGGCGGGGAGAGGTCTTTCTCCGTGTTCGGTAGCTCACTAAACTTGCCATCTGGTCCTATCATGCCCACGACCACACTCATGTCATTTTGAGTGAGTGTACCCGTCTTGTCGGAGCAAATGCAAGTGGCGTTCCCCATAATCTCGCAAGACCGGATCAGACGCACAAGGTTATTGTCCCTCAACATGCGAGAGGTCGCAAACGCAAGAGCAATGGTGACAGCGAGAGCGAGACCTTCGGGCACAGTGATGACGACCACAGTGACAGCCAGGATCACCAGTTCCAGGAACTCCATTCCCCTTTCAGCTGACTTCTTGGTTGAGTGTCGTAGATTGACCAGGAATCGGATGAAAATAATCAAGAAGAATATTGCGCCGGCAATCGCACCCAATGTGATGAGCTGCTTAGCCAATCTTCCCAGCCTTTGCTGGAGGGGAGTCTCTTCGACGTCGTCGCGAAGGGACATAAGAATCCTTCCATAGGTGGAGCTGGTCCCAACCGAAGTGACGAGGTAGGTGCCATAACCACCGGACACGGTAGTACCGCTGAGGATGAAGGGGTCGGCGGAAGGGTTGTCCTCGGATACGGCGTGCTTGTGAACAAGCTCGGATTCGCCCGATATCGAAGACTCGTTGATTTGTATCCCCGCAGCATGAACGAGAACACCATCAACGGCGACAATATCTCCCGCTTCCAAGCGCATGAGATCGCCAACTAGAACATCGTGGATCGATATCCTCTGAGGCTTCCCCGACCGAACCACGGTGACATCACGCTGCTCTTTGCGCTCGTTCAGTTTCTCGAATTTATGGTTCTT
Organism: Scedosporium apiospermum; assembly: GCF_000732125.1. Taxonomy (NCBI): domain Eukaryota; kingdom Fungi; phylum Ascomycota; class Sordariomycetes; order Microascales; family Microascaceae; genus Scedosporium; species Scedosporium apiospermum. The sequence continues at coordinate 115,572 of NW_015971806.1, forward strand.
CTGCCAGTCGGTAGCAGCGCTCGCGAAGACGATAACCAAGATGGCCACGACCACAGTCGCGCCGTCGACCCACTCAATGTTAGAGCCCGCTTCGTCGCTGCTGACGGACTCGTAAATGCCGAGGGCCAACGAGATGATGGCTGATACTGACAGCAGCATGATCAGCTTGTCGTTGAAGGCGATCCAGGCCAGCCTCAGGAACGACTTTTGTTTTCTCCGTGGGAGAATGTTTCTCCCGAAGATACGGATGCGGTCGGCGAATCCTGACGGGTGGGAGCTGCTGAGGTTGAAAAGATTGGTATGCGGATGGGAGGACTCTCTCGATAGAGGCTCCGTCTTCGGGGGCCGGCCTTCCTTCGACGCGGCGATCGCCTCGTCTATCGTTACCCTACCATCGAGAACGTCCTCATCTGCGCTGAGACCTGCCTCGAGGTCCGTCCGGAGCCCAGCTGCTAGGCCAGGTAGGCCGCCAAGAGCATTTAGACTATCAATGCTCCTCGCTAGGGAAAGTTTGTGTAGCTTGACTGGGGTGAAGGCGAAGGGGTTGCAGGGGATGTTGCGGCTGCCGTTTTCTTCATCGTCGCTAATATCGAGTCGGGGTTCTTCTTTTGCCTTTTCGTTTTCTTTCGCAGTCGAGGGAGCTTCAGAGAATGGGATTTTCTCAATCGAAGAAGTGTCTGCTCGGGTCTGATCAAGAGGCTTGCGCGAAGGATCAGCGGAAGGCGATGTCATTTCCACCATGCAGGCAGGGGATACGGGAAGAAGAGACGGGGTGTAGGACGACAGAAAGGAAAGCAGACCTCTACCAAGACCGAGAGAGTTCGAGATCAGGGGAGATAGAAGAGTCGGGGCAATAGAGGCGAAGAAATGGGAGAAGGAAATCAATGGATTCGAACTCTTTTCTTTTTTTCTTTAGTCGAAGAAGAAATTGCACCTTTGATAACAGGGTTCGTAATACTTCATAGCGCAAATCAAAGGCCAAGATTAGGAGTTGCCAAGAAATCCAGGTGAATGCCAGTAAGAAATCTTGGCATCTCCCATCCCGCATCTCATTGATCCGGCGTCAGATATTGTACCGAATTGGGGGACGAGGAACCGGGCTAGAAACGCCGACATCTTGGCAGACCAACAAGATCGACTCTTCCTGGACCTTGTGGGGAAAACAAGGAACCGTACGCGCGTACAGTTGGTGCTTGGCTGGACAAGGATGCTCTCAACGAACGAAGAGATCCCATGGTCCCGACAGTCGACGATCGCCGACTTGGGTTAACTACCAGTGACTCTTGATCGCGTAATATTTTGGGCCATTTTCTCTGCATTACAATTGGTCTAGAGTATGCGTAACGCTCCAAGATGCACTATAGGGGCCTCAATACCACCGCGGGAGAGCGTTATCTAGTACGGACCAATGACGACTCCATCCGCATCCTTACAGGGCGTGAGGTACATAAGCAGTAAGTCCTGACTCATTAAGCATCACTTCCGATACGTTTCCTTCGAGTTGACGATCATTTGCCACACGTAAATGAGACAAGGGCCTCGCAATGCCAGCTACTGCCAGGTAGTTGTAGTTGCTCTAGTAATGTTGAGGTGCGATATAGCGCGCTGGATGATCGTAGTGTGTTCCGTTTCCCCATAAATGGTTATGCTGCTAGAGGATTTTGATATCTGTCTGTACTTGTACTGTATGGTAAGTAGGCAATTATGAGTCGAACGATAATATACACTACAGTTGCGCTTAGGTGCCGTATATATATGAGCCCAAATTGGGCCCAGAAAGATACTATGGAGGGTGAGTTCACTTTTTTATCGAGGGCAACTTTAGCCAAGGCACCAAAACCGGGCCTCTGTGGCCGTGCGATAGACGTAGGCTAGGCTCACCCATGGATTCACCCCGACTCAGCTGCAGCTTAGGAAAGTGAACAGCAATGGAAATTGCTGAGGGTAACTTTCAGGTGTTACATATTGCTGTTCACACTGGTGGTTGTATCTATTAAGCCGTTTCACGCATTGCAGATGCCAGCAACTATAGACAGATCACACAAGGGAGATCACCTGGACTCGAATCGCTCACCATTGCACCCCTGAGGAGAAGACCAAACACTCCATAGGTCCTACCATCTCAGGATTTTCAAGTTCATACTACCTGGCCGAGGCTACTTATGCGTTGTTGACATCACCGCAGCATCTAGAAGCCAGTTAATCCCGTGATCGACGGCATACCGCTCGCCGTATGCGATCTGCGATCCGTACAGTAGTCAGACCTAATTCCTGCTGACCAGATCAGCCCCAGTTTCATCGCCGAGGTTTACTACCTACACCAGAAGCCTAACTGTTGATGGTACTAGATGAAAGATTCGCATCCACCTGCTGGCCAACTAAACTGTGTGTGCTCGGCGCTTTGGCGATTCCCCCTTTGCGGCCTAAGCAAAGACTAATCGTGTCTACAGTCTATCCCTATGCCGTGTTTCGCGATCCTGATACCTCGCCTACGGCTCCTCCCGGGGAAAGCGTTGAGACTCAGCCAATTCCATTTTCAAGACTTCGATGTGTCCTGCCTTTGGGGGGACGTTCACTCAACATGCACTACTTTTGTTATTAGTTTTTACACAATTTACACAATCGACATGCTGCACTGACTTATTGAGTATGCAAAATTCAACTACATCGCAATATCCCTCATAATAGAAGTATTAATTCTATCCGAAACCTACCAGAAGGTCGCAGTAAAGTGTTCAGAGGACAACATCATCCACAATTACCGAGCAGGCAGGAGAACGCAGCTAGATACAGATCTGGCGAAGGTGTTCGGTCGCATGTATGACATGCAGGAGGAGACGAGGAGGTTTTATGATGTGGAGGTTGCCAGGTTGTTTAAGGTGTGCGAGGGGTTGGAAGGAAGTATTCAGGGGTGAAACTGGAATTGCGTCCAGTGCACATTGTGGGCATTGTCGGCCTTCTTCATGGCCATTGCATGCTGCAACATTTTACTATAAACTAGATAATCTTCGATGGCAGTTTTCTAGACTCGAGGCTGTACTTTGCTCTAACTGGGCCAACTATCTGGTGTCATTTCACACAGTGAATCGAGTCTCACACCATGGTCTTAACTCGGGATTGTCGGGACCGGATATTATAGAAACTAATTCCTTCAGTCTGTTATCCTCCTCACTACAGGCCGAGTGGAAAAAAAAACACTCGCCACGGTTAATATCCTGACTTAAGTAGTATAGAAGAACTTCTTCTGCTCAAAATCAGTCTGGTCCAGGAAAGCCTCCGTTACGTCCTCCTCCTGATCGCTTCCGGACTCCATACCAGCGGTCCGCTTCCTATTCTGCCATGCTGCTAAAGCCCAGTACACGCTGATGAGACCAATGGCCACGCAGTAGCAAACAATCATCGAAATCGTTCCGCCCACATACTCAGGCGCTTGGTTCGCCCGGAAGGTCTGAGGTCCGATTAGGTTGCCGACGGCATACCCAACGTACAAGATGGCGAACACGACGGTCTTCTTCGTGTGGCCGGCCGTATTGGCTTGCGCGAGACTGATGCCGACGACATACGGGCCGAAGTAAGTATACAGGAGATAAAGACCCACCATCTGACCGGCGAGGTTGCTGCGCGGGAGGGCAAAGACGACGGCGGTACCGACAATAGGAACGAGACAGGCCAAGATGACGACCAGACAGCGTCGGTTTTTCCACTTGGCGGACAGGAGAGAGAACACGAACGATGAGAGGGTAGACATGACTCCTGTGGGCATGGTGAGGAGGGATGCTTCAACACCGGAGTAGCCCAGGCCCTGGATAATCAAACCGCCGAAGGTGATGAGGCCGCCGTTCGGGATGTTGAGCGCGATGTTGAAGAAGAAAAGTAGCCACGTCTTTGGGTCCATCACAGCTTCCCACACCTGCGCCCATTTCCAAACGTTGTTGACAATTCCCGTCTTGTTGGCCGCCAAGCGGTTGACCATGTGGTGCTTTTCTCGTTCGGTAAGGAAGAAGGCGTCCATGGGAGTACTAGGAAGCCAGATCAACGCGATTATGGACCATAACATGGAGATGGAACCTTGTTAAAAAAATTTTCAAATTAACATTACGAGACGGTCAAAGTGAAGCTTCAGTTATTCGATCTACTTACCGACGAGGAGAAAGAGGTATTGCCAAATGGCGAGCGGGGCGTCATCCGAAATGTGGCCAACAGCCCAAGACAGAAGACCGTTGAAAACCGAACTGGCAGCCGCAAAGACCAGAGCATTGCGCGGGGGCTGTTCCTCTTTCAAGTAGAAACCAGCGAGCATCAAGGAAATACCTGGCACGATGATGGCCTCGAGTGCGCCTGACAAAATTCCCATTATGATCAGCCGGGAAACTCTGAAATTGTAGTGGCTTAGAATTCGCGTTTATTAAGCCTTACCCATAAGAAATCGAAGGGCTGCTAGTCCAGCAAAGTTCTTGCAGGCAACCATAAGCAGGGCACATGCGGACCAGCCCAGAGAGCAACTGCAGAGATACTTGGCACTAGGAAAGCGATGGATAAGCCAGGAAGATGGGAACATGCCAACAAGTGCCTATATCGATCATGGTCAGCCCACTGGCCATTTTCAGCAGGAAACGGTGATGGCGCTGAGAGGAAAGGGGGAATAACAGACACCTAGGGAGAGGATAGAACCCAGCCAGCTGTACTGTTGGCCCACGAGGTCGTTATCCTCCCGCAGTCCATAGAGAGCTGCCGTGCCAAGCGCTACTTTATCGATGCTGTGAATAAAGGTGTGTTAATGGGTCTGCCGCCCCGCCTGGATAGAGACGTAGAAATAACGGGCAGGCCTGCTTACGCTCCAAGGGTAGCCACAAGGAAGAGCTAATAAATCAACGAAAGATGTCAGCATCATTTCCAGATGTGGCTTGACACACCAGCTTCCCCCAGTTTATAGAGGAACAGGATTCTATATTACGTACCATTGGCAGGAGGATCCAGTCAGTCTTCCTCATTACCCTCTTGTGTTCAGCATCAGTGAGAGGCCCATAGTGCTCAGTGCTGTTGAGATAGAGAGCAGCCTGGTCTGCTTGGCGGTTGTCAAACTTCTGAGCCTCGACTGATGGTGCTGATGGGACCTTGGAGACAGCCTCCTTCTTCTCGTCTGTGTTTATGGCAGCCATGCTCATGGATGGAAGACGAGCTAAATGAAAGAACGAGTAACTTCGGTGGCGAGCGACGGTCGACTGGGAATATTCATTCGTGCAAACAGACTGCGTGGCAGAGACGATCGTCGAGGATCGAGCGATGGCTTTTATAAGCTGGAACCGAGATAATGGGCTCTAACTATCAAGGCAAACCTCCTATCGCCGTACAAAAGCCGGGGCATGTCGTACCAAACTCGACCAGGGTCGTTGACAAAAACCTAGAGCGTTGGGTGGCATGGCATGAGTTGGCGTGGATCTAGCTTGCATGAAAGAGTATTGTAGACCTGGGGTAGCCCCACAGGCTCCCATTATTGGATCAATGATGTATACTACACTAACATATCGGGGTAGGCGGAGCTGCGGAGATTGACTTTGTTGGCTTCTACTTGGAGTTAGCCTTCACTCGTAATCGGGATGAGAGGGTTCGTTTCGACCTTCCCAGTGAACAGTGGATGCCAAGGCCACTAAGGCCAAATTAGGAAAAAGGGAGACTATCGGTTTGATCCTGTCCACTATGATAATAGTGATAATAGGACGAGACACAACTGTGCCCTTTTCCGAGGTGTAGTATTCTTGTATCGGCCGGTGAGATAAGGAAACAATGCATGCCATCGCTAAACAGTCGACCCACCACCAGTACTCCGTAGTAATAAGTGAAGAAATTTTCTTACCCTAGCTTTATCATTAATTCATTATCACCCTGTCTCCATCAGCAAATCCCATACCGCCCACTCAATCGCCTCAGCCTTTTTTTTTTTTTTTCTGCCAGATTAAAAAAAGTTGCATATTTTGCTGTAAGTTCATATATTTTCTCCAACTATCCTCTCGAAACGATACATTCTGGTATCAATTGCTTTGTCCAAGTCACTTGTCCGGAGGCAGATACCAGGATTCCCATCGTGATGGAGCTTAAAGGTGAGTCAATGCGGATTGTCTGGGCTGGCGCATCGTTTTTCTCTCCACGGTCTAGATGTATTTCAAAATGCGTATCGAAACGCCACAGTCCTCGATGTGGTCAAAGGGTTGAGAATATCCTCTCCACACTTGGGCGGGCTGTGGCCTAAAGGCTACAATCTGTGCTGAGTGTAAAAGCCCATTCTACACAAACATAAGTTGCAATTCGGGAACCCGCAAGATACTGAAGATGTGCCGATCTGGGTACCCGATGCCGCAACTTGTTTAAACGAAACCAAGAAACATTCACCCAAAGCCATCCCTGATTCGACTCCTACATGATATCTTGTAATGAAACACAGTAGGCGATTTCACTGTACGTATTATAGTCAGTATTTACGCTAGACTCAACAGCTTGCTTCTTGTCTCTACCATGTCCTCCCACTTTCTGCACCTACCCAAGTCCCTATCAAGCCATACATTCATGACTATATCCTGTGCTTTTACTGCCGTTGCTATCCACCTCGTCCTGATCAGGGTGTCAAATTTATCCAGGACTAGCCGTCTATCGTCTTCATTACATACCCCCATAGTACCCACAACGAAAAGAGGAAAGATAACCGACGGCTTAGGAGTAAGATTGCCCATAATGCCTATGACCCGACGCGTCAGGCCCTGAATTACGGGTGATGCGGGCGTGGCGCCGTCAGCACAAGCGTAGAGGTAGATGAGAGCGCACAGTCTCTTGCTTTCAGCTACTTGAAGCAGTTCCCCCGTAGACTCGCTGCCGTCGCTATCCGTAGAGCTTCGTTGATGTAGGGCCTGCAGCGCTTCTTCGATGGCGTCGCGACGTCTCCTAAAACTCGCCGCTTCCTCCTCTTCTTCAATTTCAGACAAGGTCACCCTCCTCGCCCGCAGGTTTAGGATCAAAGTGCCAATCGCCGAAACTTGTTGTAGAAGTCCACGCGAACACGCAATCATGGGGTCAATCTCGGTGTCTTCGTCGCCGGCGAACCACTCGCTAGGTTCGAAAATGTTTTCCCTGATCCAGGCTGTGCGGCTCATGATGTCGTGCGACACGAACCACATCACGCAGAATTTGCGAAACTTGTCGGGCAGGCCGGGGCGTCTAGGCCAGGCCAAGTTGCAGAGGACACGGGCGGCACGCAGGTGGTCCATCCACTCTGGGGAGCACATCTCGGCGATGTCTGTGCATGACAGGATAATTATCGTTGCCAGGATCGAGGCCCAGTTGTCCGGTGGAGAATTGCCCTGTCTATCGAGCCACTCTCCCTGCATAGCCGTGATCTCATTCCTCAATCCCCGTAAAGCCCGAAGCTTGTACTTGACTGAGGCGACATTGTACCGATACTTCTCAGCCTGGTTCGCGAAGGAGGCTTCATGGCCGGCCCAGGCAAGGAGCGCATGGAATAGAGGGACAGATGAGAATGATAACGGCACGACGAACTCCCAGTATGGGTTTTCTGTCGTCGAGTTGCTGAGGTTGGGACACAAACAGCTCACGAAGAAGTCGAAAAGGTGAAAGTCTGTGGAGTTCTGTGCAGATGGAATCATGGACAGTCCTTGGGAGGGGTATGGGGAATGGAACACGGGGTCGCCGTTCGTAGTGGTATCGAATGGCGGGTCCTCCTCCACTGCACCTATTTCCTCGTCCCGGTCTTCACTATCGCTTGTAGGCTCTCCCAGACCTTCGCCGGTGCACTTTGCTTGCTCATTTTGGCCAAGCTCAGCTGGCCCCGTACCACAGCCCGGTTCGATATAGTCATCCAAAGTAATGTTCAGAAAGTAGACTTTCCCTTGAAACGCCCTTGCGCTCATGTGGTGAACAATAATCGGGACCTCAGGAGTTCGGCCGGAGATACCTGCGGGTCCATCTGAGTACTAGGTTATAGATACACCCAGAAGAAGGGAAGAAGGGAAAATCGGGCTAGTACAAGTAGAAAGAAAATAAGACTGGGGGTGGACGCACCTTGTCGTCCAAAGCAGATGCCCCTGGCGAGGGCCTCCTCTCTCCACAAGAGCTTCCGACCATACTTGCACACGTGTTTGCCTCGGGCGCAGTTGCTGCAGATGGGCCTCTCTAGCGTGCATCTAATCCGACGCTCTGGATATGCCAACGTCAGCGGATTATTTTTGGTTCTGTTCCTCATGCTCGGCGTTTCTTGGGGACAAACAGCTGGTTTCATACCTTTGCACTTCCAGCACGCGTTCCGCCCGCGCTTCTCCACAGTCTCGGGATGTGATCGGCGGGGCATATTAGAGACAGTCAATGTCTAGCACGAGGGAAATGAACCGGCTTGGATGCGAGGCATGCGGGGGTCTCTAGAGTGAAGAGGTGAAAGGGCTGGGGATTAAGGCGTAGGTGATTGTAACAGACTGATGTATTTGCTGATGGGACAACACGATAAGCCTGGGTGGGGGAAATAACCGGGTCTAAATATGGGCACTTGATGAGGCAGGTCGAAACGACCGCCCCTTTACCAACACAAACCCTTGATTCGGCATTGAACCTGATGAAGCTTGGCTCTTGTGTGGACACTAGTGTAGTAAGTTCCATCGTTCAGGGATAATTAGAGACTATACCGTAAAGGGGTAGGACCGCTTGCATCCTTCCAGGTCTTCTCCGCATCCCCCGCTTCGGCTCCTCCGTTATCTGCATTGCCATATCACCACCACTTGGCTGCTTTGTGTAAAGTAGGATAGGCCCTCACCCTAACACCTAATCCTTCTTCGACGAGTGGCGAGCACCCCCAAAGTGGAGCAGCTTGGGCATGCTGCGACGGGTCCTGTGAGGGGTCTTGTGATATCCGAACTCGCCGGCGGGAGGGCCAAAGAAAACTGCCCCTCACCGGGAACCCCAAAGAGAAGGTCGTTTCGAGCTGAAAAGATATAAGAGCAGACGAGTTAAGGATACAGAAAACTAGATATAAATATGACGTTTGATTGTATTCACAACGTCAAGCCTCAGGGTCAAAAACCACGGTCAATCAATTTAGAAACTGCATACTATATTCAACACTTCCTCTCGTTTTGACTCCGCGAATTTTCAAATCCTGCCCGGATTCCACTTGAGTCCACGCCCCTGTTAGCGGAACGGGGAAGAAGCGCCTGGCATGACACAAGTCTCAAACTTAGAAATAATGGAGGACTCTATCCTCATTGCGATTGATCGTGGCGGCACCTTCACCGATGTGTGGGCGTCGGTGGAGGGCAAGCCGGATCTCGTTTTCAAGCTGCTTTCCGTGGATCCCGATCACTATAAAGATGCTCCCACTGAAGGTCAGTGCTCCAAGTCGCAGCTGCAACTTGCCGGTTATAATTCGTTTCTGACGGCAGACTGCAGGCGTCCGAAGAGTTCTTGAGCATTATCTTGGACAAGAAATTCCCAAGTCAGAGCCGTTGCCGAAGAAGCCCATCCGTGCGATCCGCATGGGAACCACGGTCGCAACGAACGCGCTTCTCGAGCGAAAGGGTAGCCGCCACGCCTTCTTGGTAACTAAGGGCCACAGAGACGTCCTGGAGATCGGCTCACAACAGCGTCCGGATATCTTTGCCCTTGACATCCGGAAAGCCGCCGTCTTGTATGATGCCGTGGTTGAAATTGACGAGCGAGTTACCATCGAGCACTACGACGAGGAGCCAGATCGAATCAATGGCGCCCGAAAAGTCCTACAGGGCGAGGTTGTAAAGGGTGTCGGTGGCGAGCTCATTCGCGTCCTGGAGAGACTCAACGAGGAAACGACCAGAGCGTCGCTTCAACGTCTAAAAGATCAAGGGTATACCACTGTTGCTGTGTGCCTGGCGCATTCATTCCTCTTTCCCGACCACGAGTGGCGAGTTGAAGCTATAGCCAAGGAACTTGGGTTTGAGCATGTCTCTCTGTCATCCGCCGTAGGTGCGAATATGGTCAAGATGGTCTCCCGAGGCGGGACAGCTTCTGCAGATGCCTATCTTACGCCGCAGACGAACAAGTATATTGCGGGCTTCGCGGCTGGTTTTGAAGGTGGCAATCTTGACGGTCTCCGGTGTGAGTTTATGCAAAGCGACGGCGGTCTGGTTAACTACAAGTCCTTTAGCGGCATGAAGGGAATTCTCAGCGGACCCGCGGGCGGCCTCGTTGGTTTCGCCAGAACGTCTTATGACGGCCAGACCCCCATCGTCGGGTTCGATATGGGAGGGACCTCCACGGACGTGAGTCGCTTTGGCGGAACATTCGACCATGTCTTTGAGACTACTACCGCCGGTGTCACGATTCAAAGTCCCCAGCTAGATATCAACACGGTCGCGGCAGGCGGTGGCAGTATTCTCTTCTGGGAGAACGGACTTTTCAGAGTCGGCCCGGAGAGTGCAGGCGCCCATCCTGGGCCGGCAGCCTACCGAAAAGGGGGCCCTCTTACGATCACCGATGCCAATTTGCTGTTAGGTCGCCTGTTGCCGGAATATTTCCCAAAAATATTCGGCCCCAGTGAGGACCAGCCCCTAGATATCGACATCGTAAGGCAAAAGTTTGGTAAGCTCGCCGAGGATATCCAAAGGGATACCGGTCGAACTGTCACACCTGAAGAGGTTGCCCTGGGATTCATCGAGGTTGCGAATGAAACTATGTGCAGGCCAATTCGATCACTCACGGAGGCGCGTGGTTTTGACATCGATTCGCACAACCTCGCTGTCTTCGGTGGTGCGGGAGGGCAGCACGCCTGCGAGATCGCAGAGAACCTAGGAATCTCTAGAGTTGTGATGCATAAATATTCGAGCCTTCTGTCAGCATATGGTATGTTTTGAACCTCCCTTTCTCACAGCCACTCTTAGACACCCCTGTTGTTTGTTCTTCGGTGGGATTATAGCATATAGGCGTCAATACTGATGATGGGCAGGGATGGCTCTGGCTGAGGTTGTCCAAGAAGCACAGGAGCCTTGCAACGAGGTTCTAACTCCGGAGACTCTGCCAAGTATTAGTGAGCGGCATGAGAAACTTCGTCAGGCAACCGAAGCGGCGCTTCTCGAGCAGGGCGTTGACGAGGCAGCCATCAAACATGAAAAATATCTTAACCTACGCTACCGTGGTAGTGATACCACCCTCATGATCCTCGAGCCAGCAGATGGCGACTGGAGGAAAGAGTTCATCGCTGAACACCTGCGCGAGTTTTCCTTCGTGTTACCAGAAGATCGCGAAGTATTAATCGATGATATCCGCGTCCGGACAATTGGCATTAGTCGCGAGAACAACAAAGACAGCGAGGTACTGGAGCGTGAGCTTCGAGCCGACAACTTCACCCCCATAGAGGCGGCTAAGCTAGCCACTGAAACTGTGAGTTCAACTAATCTCTGAGCAAACGGTGATATATCCTTCCCCTTTTGCCTCGTTTGACTGACGGACTTCCAGCGCCCGATATATTTCAAGAATGGAGGTTTCCACCAATCAAGCGTTTTGCTTCTCAAGGACATAACCCCTCGCAACCTGGTGACCGGACCGGCTGTGATTATCGACAACACGCAAACCATCGTGGTGGCCCCTGAATGCAAAGCACGCATACTTTCAAGCCATGTGGTTATTGATGTCAGGGCACCTCAGATTGAGAAATCTGATATCCTGACCGTGGACCCTGTTCAGCTCTCCGTCTTCGGACATCGCTTCATGAGCATTGCTGAGCAGATGGGCCGCGCGTTACAGAAGACATGCGTCTCCCTCAACATTAAGGAGAGATTGGACTTTGCCTGCGCCATCTTCAGCCCTCAGGGCGACTTGGTAGCAAATGCGCCGCATGTCCCCGTCTTCTTAGGCAGTATGAGCTACGCTGTGAAGGGCCAAATCGAGCTAGTTGGCGACAAGATGAGGCCCGGTGATGTTTTCGTTACAAACCATCCAAGTAAGAGAACCATGGCCCACATTCAGGGGCATCTACTTCTTCATATACCTAGCTAATAATGTATATAGTGAGCGGAGGAACACATTTGCCCGATTTGACAGTCGTGACGCCCGTCTTTAACGACAGCGGAAAGGAGATTCTCTTCTTCCTTGCTTCTCGCGGCCACCACACCGATATTGGCGGATCAGAAGGCACATCTATGCCGCCTAACTCGACTGAATTGTGGCAGGAGGGTGTGGCTATCCGGTCATTCACTATGATCCGTGACGGACGCTTCGACGAAGATGGAATCGCCCAGCTATTCGCCGAGCCAGGCAAGCGACCAGGGTGTAATAGTACACAACGATTGAGTGATAACATCACCGATCTTCATTCCTTTGCTGCGGCGAACAACAAGGGCGCTAAACTTCTCCGTAAGCTGATTGAGCAGCGCGGCAAGGAGACTGTGCAATTCTACATGGCCGCCATTCAGTCCAACGCTGAGATTGCCATTCGAAATTTCCTGAAACGAGTACGAACGCAATATCCCGACGGTAAACTTAACTCTGTTGGGTACATGGACAACAGCTCTCGGATTTGCCTTGAAGTACGGATTCGGGAAGACGGGAGCGCCACGTTCGATTTTGCTGGCACGACGCCCGAGTTGCATGGAAACATGAACGCTCCCCGGGCTCTGACTTACTCGGGCATTATTTTCTGCCTTCGAGCCATGATTGGCTCGGATATCCCGCTCAACCAGGGATGTCTATCGCCTATTGACGTGATTATCCCCGAGGGCTGTTTCCTCAACCCGTCCGCGGATGCAGCCGTCTGCGCCGGCAACACGCACACTTCCCAACGCATCTGCGATACTATATTGCAGGCATTTGAAGCGGCAGCAGGATCTCAAGGATGCATGAACTGCGTGGGCTTCTTTGGTGGTGAATCACTTGATGAGAGTGGTCGAACGAAGGGATTCAAGTACGCCTTCGGCGAGACGATTTGCGGTGGCGCCGGCGCCGGACCGACATGGCATGGGGCCAGCGCTGTGCATACGCACATGACCAATACGCGTATCACAGATGTGGAATTAGTCGAGAAGCGCTACCCTGTACTGATGAGGGAATTTAGCATCCGAAGGGGAAGCGGTGGCAAGGGCACTTTCAACGGAGGCGACGGCATCCGAAGAGTGTACGAGGCTTTGGCTCCCCTGAGCTTCAGCGTCATCACCGAGCGAAGGACGACGAGGCCTTACGGTCTCCGTGGTGGTGAACCTGGCGCGCATGGATCGAATACTTGGAACCGGAAACAGGCGGACGGATCGGTCAGGGCGGTAAATTTGGGACAGAGGAATATGGTAAGAATGAAGCCTGGCGACCAGCTAGTCATTGATAGTCCCTCCGGCGGCGGCTATGGCGCCGTTACCGCCAAGATCAATGGAGTCAATGGAACTAAGGCCAATGGGACGAATGGAGCTGCGGAGGCAGATATCCATAGCAAGGTGGTCAGAGTGAACGACTATGCCAACTGGGCGCCAGAAGGCTTTTGATCAATAATAGTAGGCATAGAATCGGGATATAAAGAGCATAAAACTTATGTCAATACAGTTATCTAGCCATCGTATCTAAACGTACGCACATCGTGTTATTTTAATAAACCGCTAAAGTAATTCTCGCCTCTAGCGAAGTAACTACATTCGGAAGGAAAGAGAGAGAGGTGACAGGGTCGTGGCATAAGGCCTGGGGTATCTGTCAAGATCCGATGACATCTGGAATCAAGGTTTAAAGTATGTGTAAGGTGTAGATTGCTCCACCGTGTTCTAGCATTGGGCGAGAGATCTGCTACAGCTATATAATCTGAAGTTCCACTTCGTCGAATAAGGTAGGAAGGCGGAACCTTCTATGTATATTGGAAGTACTCTAGACGCGGTGGACACAAAAAAGAATGAAGGGTCATCGCCAATTTCCAACATTATATTGCTCCTCCAGAGATTAGAGAATTCTTATGTTCTAGGTTCGGGAAAGACCCATCTACTCGCAGTCTAGAGTCTAGCTAGTATCTCTCACCCGATGAGTTGGCTGCGAAATGTCGTCCGACCTCCTGGTTCGATTAAAAGGGCTTTGTATATTCCAGTCATGTCCGACTTAAAAGTGTTCGCTAATTATATCGTGGCATCAACATAAGTCGCACGCCGATCATCTCCGATAGTTATCCGCTGGCAATTCAACTGCGGTCTGTGTGTTGCCCACCAGCTCGACAGGCTTCTGGGGTGCGTCGAGTTCATGGCTGGGAGATACCGGCTTTTTCTCTGCATCTTCCGTCTCGTCATCACCCTGACTGCCGCTCTGCCGACGTTTTCGAAGGAAAAGGAAAGCGGCAAGTCCAACGATGGCGAGCACACCCACTGGAATTCCAACACCCAGCCCGATTTTCAACGCTTTTTTATCATCGCTTCCATCATCTTCTTCGCTGGCACCTTGCTGTTCCTCCTGTGTCGAAGAAGGCTCCTCGGAATCTGAAGATGAGGATGGTGTCTGAGTCCCACTCGTCGACGACGACCCTCGAGAACTGGTCGAGTTACTCTTGTAGCAATCCCCGAACTCGGCCTGGCAACCGTCACCGCAATAATCGGTAGTTTGACCGCAAAACCCTCTGGCGCTGCAACAGTTTCCTTCAGCAGATCCGCGACATGTCAGACCGCGGGAGCCACCGCAAGAGCCGTCGGACGAGATGTTCGAGTCGCCGCAGACGCCAAAGTCGGATTGGCAGCCGTCGCCGCAGTAGGAGCCGTTCCGACCGCAATAATTAAGGCGACTGCAGCAATCTCCCTCAATGCTGCCGAAACATGTCGTTTGTACGCCATCGATGAGGCCGCAGCTGCCGTCGGTACTTACGACGGGCGATCCTTGTCGGGGGAGGAGTTGGTAATATCGGCGGTCGTCGGCATTTTCTAGTTTTCCGAGCCTTTCGTGGGTAAAATTCTCGTCAGCAAATCATTATTGCAGAGTCTTGACTTCGTTGACGACGTACAGACTTGCGCTCGCTGTCGTACACAAGGAGAAATACCAAGTCGCTACCCAGAGAGCTGCGCGTCGGAGAGACTGTTGTCGCATTTTGATGCCGGCCTAGACCCTGCCGCCCATATGTGAAACACTGACGCCGGGAACGCTGTGAAGAAACGTTGGATGAATTGCGGGTTCTTGGTAAAAGCTGGGGTGGAGGGGGTTTTTTTAAAAAAAAAAAAAAAAAAGGGCGAAGATGAGTGCTTGGGCAAGCCACAAGCGCCAGCCCTGTGAGATCTCTCGACACAAGCCCAACTGATTGGCAATTCGACATGGGTCGGAGGCGGAGCTGTAAGCCACAGGTGGTTCGTCGGGGTTGGGCGGCACGGATAGGGCGCCCAATTGGTCAGAAAACGGACCTGCATCACTAGCTCAGAATCCTTCGAAGATTTGGTTCAGACATTGGAAGCTTGACAGTTGATGTGTAGGGCTCAAAAGCAGTCGAGACCAGGGCATGGACGACTTGGGAAGCGGTGGCGGTGGCAGTGTCTCGTGTCCGAGCTTCGGGTAACACTGAACAGCCCACACTTCTGAGGTGTCAGACGCCTAATTATCTTTTATCTGGAAGAAAGAACGGCGGTGATAGCAAAAAATGGAGAGCCGAAACGTTAGATTTTACTCTCCGAAGCGGTGATATTGGGGGTCGGCAAGCCAGTGGGCAACGGGGGATGGGAAGACACGTGGGCTCTTGGTGACCAGATTTTCGGAACGAAATTGGCCTGTGCCGATCCCAGAACTTGGCAATATTAAACCTGAATGCAACGTCAGAGAATTCTTCCCCTTGGCGATTCATAATTCGGATGGAATCAGCACGCATAAAATTCAATACTTGTGTGCAAAGTACTTCGTACAGCAAAGCTAATTATTCTTCACTACCTCGGTATAACCCGCAGAGTCGTTCCAACCCGTCATCAAATCACATCCTGCTTAGTTTTAAACTCGGCATTCGTCTTTGAGGCTTCTGAGTTCGCGGGAAGACAATGACTTAGTTAAATTGGCATCTCAGGTTCTTGTAGAGTAAATACAGCTCAACCACTGAATAAGCCGCCTCCTTTCCGCCGGATCAGTTTCCATGGGGAATTCCCATTGACAAGATTCGTCGTGGGCTCGCATTGCTTGAGGAGTCGAGATCATGCGTCCTCTCAGCAAGACGATCATCCAATTAATCCCTTTCCCACCAGTCCGGTCGGCAGAGCTTCCCAGCACTGTTTTCAACCCAAGCCTCACTTCCAACACAATGCCGGCAATACAGCACGCCTTCGGGATCATATCTGTCCTTGATGGCCTTTAGACGCGGGTAGTTTGCTCCGAAGGCGGAATACTGCCAATCGGGCTCGTAAGGGTCCATCTGTGTCAAAAACAACACATCAGTGTCGACAATTCTTTGCATTGTAAAGGGGGAAAAGGACCAAGGTCGCGCCAAAGTACCTCGTTAAAGTATGCCCCGCTGTCAGGCGCCAGCTTCCTCAAAGCCGCCGTCGCGTTGAAGGTTACGTAGTTGCGGATCTGCTGCGCGGCATCGGCGGGAAGAGTATCGGGCCACCCTGTACCAACGACGAAGTGGCTGATGGTGTCTCGCCAGGCCGGATTCAACGCGGTGTCGAGGTGCCTGTTGGCCGAGTTTGCAACCATGTGGCCAATCATCAAATTAGGTCCAGCAATCTGGGATAAAACATGTAAAATCAGCGTCTGTTTCTCCAGGATAAAATCAGCCGTTCTTCACGTACATCGCTCCTGCTCAGTTCCTGCAAAGTCTTGGACACTGTCTCAACATCCTCCAGCGCTTCGGCAGGCAGGAGATGGCTTCCCATGGCAAAGTTTTGGGCGACGGGCTCATTTTCCGGATCGCCGTGATAGGCCTCAAAAAAAGATGGCGCGGTCTCTTCGGTTGACTGATAGACCACAGTACCGTTCATCGTATCTAACTTTTCCTTCAATGGCGCGAATAGGTCTCTTACTGTGCCATTTGGCTTGTCAAAGAGCATAAAGGCTGTCATAAGCATATAACCCCTCGGAGCCTGTGGAGGGAAAACGTAATAGTAGCCTTGTGCTCCACCCTCCTTAAGCCGGCGCAGGTCCGAATGGAAGAACGCCATCAAATCCCACCACTCCTTCTCCTTGGACGAGTCCTGCAGCGTGACCATGAGGTTCCAGTTGGTGGTACGCGGTTCAGGATGGGCCTTCATGGTGACGGAAGTGACAATGCCGTATGTGCCTCCGCCACCGCCTCGGATGGCGTAGAAGAGCTCCGGATTGTTACAGGCGTTGGCGGTGATGACCTTGCCATCAACGGTCACGATGGTTGCCTCAAGAACGTTGTCGACACCCATGCCGTAGGTGGCGCTGAGAAACCCGTGACCGCCGCCAGTGAACCAACCTACGAGACCGACGCCCTGTCCAAAATCACGAGTGACTGATCAGTTGTGCGTTTCATCCATGACGGTAAACGCCGGGGGTTGGACCTACAGGGTTGGCCCCACCAACTACAACAGCACCATGCTCGTGCGCCGCAGCGTACACATTCTTATCGACTTCCCCAGCGGCGACGGTGGCGGCCATTTGGGGGTTAGTGTCATTGCTTGGGCAGGATTTAGGCTTGAAGTTGTCATGAAACTCGATGCCTCGAATATAATGGGTCCAAATCCTGTTTCCATGATTAGTTTCTTTCTGCCAGAGGTTTTTTGGGGGGGGGGGGGGGGAGTTAGGGGGTAAAGAGGAGATCACTCACGACAAACTGCCATAAGCCGTGCTCCTAAAAATAACATCAGTATTTGCTTCTGTCTAACAGGGCCGAATGAGAATATCATCGAATTTCGTAGAAACCAATCATACCGTCCCAAGTGGTTATGGCCGGTGTTCTTGATATTGAGTCTGATGTTCCGTTTGGCGGCCCACTTGACCGCCGTAGCAATATCCTCCGCACCCGTCGCATTAACGACATAGGTGGGATACTTCCCAAGCTTGCACCCCTTGGTTCCCGCATCGGGGTCACCTCCGATGCTGGTGCCGTTGGGGAAGATGGGCGGGCAAGGGTTATCGGCCCACTGAGGGTAGCTGATGCTAATAGGATCCTCGGAGTGGAACGTAGACAGGTGCCATTTGGCTAGGACATATTCGCAGGCTGCAGGATCATAGTTGGGCTCAGACGGGTAGCAAACCGATGCTGGGGGCCTGGCGTGAATCAAGCGACCGTTGAGCGTTGAATTGAGAGCTTTCCAGGCGCGAGGGCTGGGCCAGCAATCATCTCCCGGGGCCTAAGGATAGAGTCAGTGAAGATGCTAAAGAGATGATAAAGGACACCGATCGGCCGGCACGTACGCATTTGCATTCCGGAGCCGCTAAGACGCCAGAAAGCACCGGGATCGCAAGAAGTATTTTGAGTGGAAGCATTTTCTCCTTGGATGTTTCTGATGAAGAGGAGATATATGCTTATGAATTCGGGTGATTCGGAAGTAGTTGACTATTGGGACAAGACGTCTCGTGCATGGTCTTTATATACTCGTGATCAATTGGCGATAATTATGCCCTTCACTGTCGAAGTCAGCCTAAGCTCGTTTTTGTCGTGTTCCACCTACGCGTCCGATCGAGGCCCGTTCGAGGCGGTGCAAATAGCATCGAACATCGCTGACGTCTTGGTCGACCAGGGATTATTAAACAGAACCGACCTGTGTATTGCTATCCAAACCAAGAAGCGGTTACGCGAATACCCTTTTCCCTTCGCTGTCTTCCCGTATTTCGGGCCCACCTCTTAAAGCGTTAAGGCGTTATGTTTCTAATTTTGATGAGCGGGACCTTTGTGGGTTTTTCGGCGTCACCATTCAGCTAAAATTTCCAATATGGTTAACACCGGCCCAACTCATCCATCATGTGTTCTTCAAGATCATTTTCCTCGTCAAACCTACCCTTGGGCCGCTGATCAACGAAGGGGATAGAGATTGAGACTAGGAGCAACCCGGTCGGCGAGGGCAACATTAATTACACGAAGTGTCATGACTTGTGAGTGCCGGTCTCGAAACGGATCTCGCCTCAGCTTCGTCGATTGCGGTCGCAAATATTTTTTTGTTATTGTCGTCATCATTTCAAATCTCGAGGAGAGATTCGAACCACCTCTGTCCAGCTTCAACAGGGCGATGGCGGGCCGAAGAACGTAACAAACCTCATTCGTATTGATTGTGTACCTTGTCTCATCAAGGTCTTTGTCGACCGTGGAAAGTCCGCCAGTGGGCCCTGGTAGCCCAATGGAGCCGCTGCTCTCATCCAGGATTCCCTTCTATCAGTTCCAAGTAGGTTGGCTACTCCCTCGCTGACGTATTGTATCGTATCGAGAGACTCATCTTCCAACGGTCCACGACGACGACGTCGGCATTGCCCCTTTGTGGCTCAACTTCTCCATATCCATGGTTAATAAAATAACTGGCCGCGGGGTGGTTCGAGTTCGTCTAGCTTTACGCCAAGGTCGTGATTCCATCGTGGGACTCCTGGCGAGACTTCAAGAATGGGGAAACCAAGACTAAGTCGTTAGAGAACGTTGAAATTGAGTCGGGTCGACTGGCATCACCACCGCGTTTGAAGAACCTTAAGTTGGGGCTTGCCAGAAACGTGGCTACGGTGCCACCGCTCTTGATCCAAGAAGTCGGATCTTTCTTCATCAGCCACGTGAGAATTTCTGCCTTATAAGGCTTAAATGTTGAGACTAGTAGGCGAAACACACCATTCTCCGACTGCTGGGATGATTATTTGACGCATTGATCATGATTCCAGCAGGTAAGCTATTGATGGTCAGGTCCTACTTCCCTCTTGGTCAATGCGCCTCGGACTGGAGGCCATATACGGCCAGGCACGTTGGATTTCTCCAGTTGTTTTCTCGACAACGAAGTGGAAAATATGATGGACTCGCATTAGAAGATGCATAACGGCCCTCTCTTGTTGCATCCTATGCAGGGGTCTGTTGACAAAAGGGTTTAGCGCCCGGCAGGATTATTCCACCGTTCGACACTCTCTTATGGCTCTGCTGTACTGTTCGTCACAAATGCTAGCCCGTAAAGACGTAATTCTCACGCCGGTTGGCTGTTTCGAGTTGGCTTTCCAATGTTGAAGGCGAGCATCAGTCGGTTTTGTTTTGGTACCGAGCTGACATGCAGGCTTCTAGCTTACTTCGACCCTCCATAGCCATCTGCATCGTCGAGGGGCTTCAACAGTTGGTGTCTAGACAGCTGGAGGAGTTGGAAGGGAGTATTTTAAGGACGGTCAATCCCATCTTTCATCAAGTTGTATTGTCTTGCCAGAGCAAGCAAACTCAGTCTCTTCCAGTCTTCCCAAACACAAGGCAACTCCACCCATTCACAATGTCGGCTGATCTTCGAACCCAGATCCTCAGTAAGTTGTTTTCATTCAATGGAAAGCCTTACTCAGATCACGCATTAACAGCCCGAAGCCAACGCCAAGTTCATCTATGGCCCCAACAAGCAATTCGAAGTAGTGACGGCCCTCGTCTTCCTCGGAACTTACGGAAACATCAAGGCCTCCCAGGGAGTCCTAGTCGAGGTCAGCGAGGACGGAGCTTACAAGACCTACCTCGTCGGCGACCCTGCCGAGCACCTGGCTGATGCCCTCGAGAGCCTCCACGGTGAGACGAGGAAGCAAATTTACCAGAAGCTCTCTGAGACTTTGGAGGAGAATGCCATGATCGAGTCTGGAGAGACTGTGCTTGAGGGATCCCTCAACTGGTCTTAAGGCGGGTCGGTTCTTAGTGGGAGTATGACATTGGGCCTGGGCTGGAATGGAAGGGAAGCGTTAGACGACAATGGCCGGGCCAATTGTGACCTTCGAAACCGGAGACTGTTACTAAGTGCACATCTGACCGCAAATCGTGCTCGAGTTAGTATAACGCTCCAGGGTCTTTGCATCGACGCAGCTTAACCAAGGCATCGAGGGGTACTGCATTACTCAGAAAGTTGAATGAAAGGTTGTACCTAGAACAATGCATCAACAGGATAAAAGACAAATTCTTAAATAACGGTGCATACATCCTGAGAATCATCTTGACTATCGCCCGTACTCGAAGCTTTGTGGGATTCAGTGTTATTCTAGTTCCTGGTCGCCTAGCCATGATTAATATTCAAACGAGTCTGTCGTCCGCCCTGGTAGTCCTGGACGAGGTCAGGTTTATGGACGGATTAATATTGTGGGTTAATCCTGTATGGCTTCCCCCTCCTAAAGCGGTTGCCTGGAAACGCTCCTTACATCACGCCCGCGATGCGTGTTCTCATGTCCCCTCTGAGGGGGTTCGGGGCCCTTTGTCGTATATGACAACTCAGAGGATGCCCTTGCCATTGACTGCGTGGAAATTGCAATCGACCGGTCCTAGGCATGAGCCAAGTATGGCGGCGAGTAATAATGGATAATTTGGAGACAATCGGTCCCAAGAATGTAGAATGCATGCATGGGCTATTAAATGGAATGTTTGCTTCCCTCCCGCTTAGGATCCAGTAATTTCCCGTGGAGTCTGTCCGTGACTCCGTCGTAGTATTTCCGGGAGGCTGTCAACTACGCCATAACCGCTTGGAGCAAACGTGAAACAAGGGTAGGAGAGGCGATGAGAACGGACTAACTGTTTGCCGTCAACCCTGCTCGTGGGATTCCGCAAGAAGATCTGTCATGTTACACGCGGCGCCCCTAGTCTTTTGGGCAAACAGCACCCTTGTTGAAACTGTGGTCTCACTTCGTATCTGGAGGCTTGTCCTGCCGAGATTGTCCTTCATTTCGTATCTTAGCGAGTGAAAACGAACCAAGGGCTAAATTTCCCTTCTCCAATTCCAGCTGTTTGGTATTGCCAAGGAAAAGGGAAAAAAAAAAAGAAAAAAAAAAAAAAGAAAAAAAACCAATGCCGAGGCTATGGGCGTGGCTTGGCGTTTGACATCTCGAGGGGACAAGAGCATGACTCGTGCTAGCACAGGGACTTGCAGCCTCACATAACGCGTGATCACAGAGCCGGCGAGGGTGTGACGACAGGTAGATTTCCTTGCATTGAATCGGATCCCGCCTCCTTGGCTCTGGAGCAGTCCCGACACATTGGAGAGTCAAGCTTCGCCATTCGGGGGCTTTGTACTTCGTATGCATGCACAAAATGAAGCAGATATCAGGACAAGCAAAGCTAGAAAGCGGAGTGCAAATGTCAAACACACACACTAGACCCAATTGCAGAGTACCTCAAAGGGTCACCAAGGGGTATAGCGAAACCATATCTGGTCGTTCCCTTCAAACGACGAACGCACATGTACCTTGGTCGACGATGTGAGGGAAAAAAAAAAATTTCAGCATCGAATATCAGCCGGCCACATCCGTACAAGGGACCCCCCGCGCCCAGCTTTTCCCCCTCCTTTTCTCGACAATGATAATCCTACCTAATGAAGACAGGCGTCCTCGAGTCCAGAGTTCGAGGACCAAAGATACCCAATAACACCGCATTACAGCACGAAGCCGGTCAACGGCAGAAGCAATGTGCAGATTAGATGCTCCAATCACTGTTGCAGCAACCTGAGAATAGAAAAGCCCGTGCCACCAACAGGGGGAGTGTGAATAGAGTTTAAAATTGGCCCCCCTCCACTTGGCTCGCCTGGCTGCAACCCTTCCTAATGTTTCCGATCTTAGTCTCCCGGTCCTGGGTCCCCGGTCCCAAATGCACACGTCCCGTTGATTCCCTTTCCCTTCCTCTGTCCCCTTTAGTGCCATGTGAGAAATCCTACCGATCGCGCAAGACTTGGTTAGCTCGGTCAGAGCCGGCACTAATATAGCGCAATGCCCTTGGACAATGAGAAGGGTCTTTGGAATCTCCCACATAACAAGAAGTAAAAGGACCCTGGTTCTAAACCGAAAGTTGATTTTTTTTCCCGCTCCTTCTCAAGGAAAGAATGAGCTGCAGCGCCGGCCTGACTTGTGAGGCTGTCCGTGTCACCGGCGCCACTAGTTGGACGGTGGCGGGCGGCCGGGGAGGTTGGCAAAGCAAACAAGTCGACGAGCTAGGGGAGAACGGCGAGGCGTCCAATTGATGTTTGTACTCGTATGAAGTATGTGACCCGGAAGCAATATCAATGTCTCGGTACCGACGCCTCCTGACTGCCTTTGCATAGTGGGGGCCGGGAAATGGTACCGTTTTAAACCGGTGTGTTGGTTAGGAATTGTGATGATTTTTCAGACAAATGCATCCCAATCATTGGGGGAACCAGCGTATGCTTCACCCCGCGCATCCTGTCTCCTGCGAGCGCATCGCGTGCCTGCAGTCCGGGTTCATCCCGCGATGTTAACCCCTGAATGGCGATGCTTTCCGACCCTCCATTAAACTTGCCCACTTGAAAATATCCCATCTCAGCCGAAAATCTTTTGTACGCGACGCCTGCTTGAGTTGATGTGTTGGTTCCGCAACTGGCAGGGATAAAAGGGCGAACCAGGGGGATCAGAACCAGGGGTCTCCCAGGTCGCGGCCGACCAATCACTTCCAGTTCGGATGCTCGACTCCCCGTCCCCCCTCCTCCATCATCGAAAATGTCTCGCTGCATTATACTTGCTTTTCCCGCCTCGATTTCGTGTAAATCCCGACCGGTGAGATTAGCGGTCAGCTCATCGGAAGAGGGTTCGTGGAGAGGAATCTTAATGGTTCAGACGGAGCTGGCTTGCATCCTTCTACCGCCAAGCAAAACACCTTATGGACATTTTTATTCGCAGAAAGATCCCGGGGTACAAGAGACGTAGGGAGCAGATCCGGCGGCAGGCACGGGCTGAGTGACGTGGGGGCGCCACACAGGCCTCCCTCGAATAAATCCATATAACTCCGGGGAAGTTTGTGTCTGTCTCATGAGAACCCCGATCCATGATCCATTGTATCGGTATTCGCCTTGAGCAGGCGCTTTATTCTCTGAGCGCTTGTGGGAAGTGACAATTTCGGACCGATCAAGCTACGTATCATTGGGGATACGTGATGGAGGGGGGCCACTCGGTAGGCTTTCCCGGCCCTACTTTGTGGACCAGTGCGGAGGTAACGAACCCTGTCTGTTGATGGGCAGAGATTTTCCAATCCTGGCCTTGTCTAGGCGGCAGGCTTATTTGACACCTCGCTCATCGAAGTACATATCCACAGCACACCACCCACCAAACGTCCTCAATCCCAACTTCTCCCAATTCTCTCTCCCAAACCACCATCACAACCCACACCCCTAGGATATCCAACATGCAAAAGACATCATCATGACGCGACCCTTCGATGTCTCAGCTCCTAGAGGATCGAATCGCCCACCCACTTGCAGCGAAGTCTCACGCGAGGGTACATGGATGATGCACGTTTACAAGGCCCTCATCAACTACGAAGACCTCATCCCACCACAAACGAGTGCATCTCCTCCACGAAAGACCCCGAAATCCCCCAATATCATCCTCACCCCTAGCTGCTCCCGACCTATATGCTCTCGAAGAGGAGCGACTCCAAATCGTCGCCCTACTGGCCCACGAGTCTCAGAACTATTGAACGAATCACCCGATGAATGCGACATTACTTTTAAACGAGAAGAGAGTTATCCCATGAGCGATGCGCAGCAACCGAGCCCTATGGATGCTACCCCTGATCCCTGCCAAAGCAAGGACGGTGCAGATATCGTTCACATTCTGACGATTCCAAAACGGAAGAGACGCCCGGCGGATGGCTCGCAGCAGAGTCACGGAAAGAAGTCACGCCCATCCCCAGACTATGAATCTTCGAGCGACGCTTCGGATGTGAAGCGCGAGGCCCTGAATACCACGGAGAGCTCGGCTTGACGGGAACCTGAAAGAGATATCACACCCTGAGTTTAGAGAGATGTTGTAATCGGCAAATGGCGGGCTCAGATCTTTATAAAGAAGATTATGTTTTCATGTTTCATTCTGGCGTTTGATGTAATAAAATTGGGGTTTATGCTTAGAAGGTTTAATGCGTGTCAAACCATCAGATGTTTCTTTTCATACCTTTCTATCCGTCCGTCTCCCACTTGGTCTAGCTTTCCCTGGTCCGGTGAAGGCCAAAATGATAGAGCAGATCATCCTTCAGGCCTGTTCATTACGGAGAGCAGCTATCCTGGTTGTCGCTTCTCTTGCATCTAGTATATATATTTCATGTCACAATAGACGATAATGACCTGGAGCGAATAAACCTCCTCCCATCTCGAACATCTTGGTGCATATTGCCCTGCAACTTACTGCAAAGCTAAATCTTCTTCTCCGGAGACGGCAGCATGCAGGACGTGACCGAGTCATCTTGTTTTGTACGTAAATAAAGAAATAGGGCGGGCGGTTGTTTTGCCCAGAATCCTGCATAAACTGGAATGCTCTACGACGATAGTCTTCCCGAGGATCTCGATGCGGCATGTTCTGCGGCCCTCATGGCTGATATCGCTTGCGATCCTCTCGTGCCGGCCCTCCGCCATGACTTCTACTACCCTCCTGCCACGCTGACCCGCATGTGTACCGCTGGCTGCGCTTCTGCGATCCAGTCGTGGGAGAGCTCGGTCCGGTCTGCCTGTGGCAACAACATTGTCATTCCTGCCGAGGATGACCTTGACGCATCACCCATTGTGATCCCGGCCAGCCGCCAGTACATCTATAGCTTCACGTGTCTCAAGGAGAACGATGTCTTCTGCGGCCCCGTTGCGGCATTGACAGCTCTCTTCACCAATCCTGGAGGTGAGTCTCCCGCTCCGCGAACGAGCTTCCACATGACGTGATGGCCAATTTCGGACTTGCTAGCACATTTTCACTAACAGCTTGCCAGTTTCCGTCTTCAACTATATCAACGAACTTCCCGAGGGCGCCATTAAGCCCGCGGATTGTGACCCGTGTCTCGCAGCCAGACTGCGCCTGCGATCTGGGTCGCCCTACTTTCACGGCCCCGTCGTGGCCAGCGAGTCCATCTACCAAACCCTGACGTCCAGCTGTGGCATCACGGGCAAGCCTGCTACCACATCTACCATCGACTATTTCACCAGCCAGCCGGAGCCCACCGAGTCGGTCTGCAACGGCGCCATGTACCAGATCCAGGGCGGCGATGATTGCTACAGCATCTCTATGGCTCAGAGTGTCGGTACCGCCTAGATGCTGTCTGACAACCACCTCGGTGCTTATTGTTACGAGTTCCCAACTTCGGGTAGGCTCTGCATCACTAACACGCGCAAAACTGTCACGGTGGCAGTCAACAAGACGTGCAAAGCCATCGCTACGGCTGCGAACATCACAGAGCCACAGCTGCTGGCTTGGAATCCTGTCATCAACCCGGTCTGTTCCAACCTCGACATGATGAACGGCACCACGCTTTGCATCGAACCACCTGGACCCAAGCTGCCACCCGCCCAGACGACGGATGTTCCTCCGGTGACGCCTACCACTGCTGCTCCGATCCCCTCCAATACTGCCATTGGATCTGACAAGCCCTGTGGCCGCTGGTACGAGGTCGAGGCTGGCGACTACTGCAACCTGGTGACTCTCAAGTTTGCCATTTCTCTCGATGACTTCATGTTCCTCAATACAGGCATCAACTCCAACTGCAGCAGCGGTTGGAGAGCGTATGGATTAGCCTGTGATAGAGCGCATGCAGACGACCTTCAAGAGCGCAAGCTTGAGACCCTGGCCGGCGGCCGCTATACTCAGCGATGCCTACCTCCTCGAGTCTACTGTGTTGCACAAAGAAAGACTAGAAGGTGTGTTCCACGCCGGTGTCGGTGGCGACAAGTACGAAGATGTCCTGTAATTGTCTGCATGGCGACGAGGAGCGGCAGTTGCCTGGGCTTTTGGACACGCTGCAGCCATTCCAACATGACATCAAGCTGTGATTCATACACGCCGCGACGAATGACCTGCATCCAAAGCGCGGGCTGTCCGACGCGAACGTGCAAGTCTTGCCACTTGTGCTGGAGACCATATCATCGTATCATCGTCATCATCATCGTATCATCGTCATCATCATCGTTTTCAACGTCGTCGTCGTCGTCCAAGACGAAGATATCACTCGCGGGACAGAAGAATTGGTTCCTCGCTTTTCTTTTGTGCAGGCATTAGAAATTAGTGCGGAAAAGGACAGTCTTCTAGAAGATCATGTTTCATCTCAACGAGCAAAGATATCGCTTGTGGTTGGGACGTTTACTGCCTATGTTCGCAGGTCATTCTACCAAGGATGATTAAATGAATGAATGAATGAATGAATGAAGAGTCATCAATTTCAATGACACGCAGAAGCACTTGGCTGCTGTGCCCCTCGTGCATAAAACTTTTAGTCTGTCCATCTAAATCCCAGGACAAATCCGTCTTGGTACAAACTTGTGGCGCAAACTTGACTTGTATTCTTTTCGCTGCCACCTCCCAACTGATACTGTTCATATTGAGCATCTGCTGAGATGACCATATGCGGAATTCTTCGGGATGCTTCCTCGATGATGATGATGAGCATACGTTCCCGCCCTCCCCGCTGCTGCGATCGCATATTCAACCAGTCATTTCTAAAAAGGTATCCGACCACTTATTCTCGAAATCCCCAACGAAGGATTCTGGTTGCCCGTCCGACTATATGGGTGAAGACTCGCTGTTTCCCAGCAAGTCGTGCCCCGCCGTAGATCTATACTTGTCCCACTCGAGATCGAGCCACTCCTGCCGTCCTAGGCTTTCGAACAAACTCATGACCTCCTCGCTGGGTCTCCAGTCGCCAACTTGCCACTGCACCACCGGTGGTGTTGGTGCCGCAGCAGCAGCATCGCCGTCCTTCTGCTTCTTACTACCACGCCCAGCAATGAACTTGACACCCCATCTGTGGCCCTTTCTCATCGGCAGACCATATTCCTCCACTTCTCTGTCGTCTGAAGGGTCCCACCACAAGTGCGTGAAAATCTCGGCGTCCTCGAGGCTCGGCATATTGTCGCGAGTCAGAGACTTCGCAAACGCCGCAAGCAGGGGCTCGATCCGTTCCCTGCAGGGCTCGGTGCGGAACATGTCTAGATCGTGATCGTACTCGTCGTCCGGGTTGTCGCCATACTCGGCGTCGAGGTCCATGTCCTCGTCCGTGTCAGTTTCGCGGGGGTAGTGTTCTGTGTCTGAGATCTTGTACCCTCCTTGTTCAGAGTCGTGTGGATCCTCGCCACCGGGGCCGACAAAGTACCACCGCCCGTCTGGACGGAGGGAATGGAATTCGAGCCGGAATCGCCGCATCTGTGACCACTGCTGGTCGGTTGATGCCTCGGGACTGGGGAACAGGTCTGAAGTGACGACAGCACGCACGTCGAACAGACTTAGCTGCGCACCGAGCTTGCACAGGCCGACAGACACCGGGTCTTTATCCGCGGGATGGATCAGGTTCGGCCGGGCCACGGACTGGTCATGCATGGGGAGCGAGAAGAAAGGCCAGAAGTGCAGTGCGGCCCTGGTCAGACTGGCGGGGATCCTTTTCCCGCAGAGGTGCTTCTCCTGGTCCATGATGGCGGCGCCGAACTCGTGGCGGGCGTCCCGCAGGGGGCCCTCCCACGGCCAGGTGTAGTGCTCGCGCATCACCCTACTCGGCATGGAGGCGGGCATGGGCCGCTCCCACAACCAGGGGGCATTCCACTCTTGGACAGCCGGCAGGTGGACGAGGCACTGCAGCGGCACGAGGGGAGACAGAGGGCGTATGTCTGTCGCGTTTTCGGCGCCGGAGCCGTACGACCTTGACCTGATGGCCAGGCTGCTCACAAAGGGCAGATCTGGCAGTGTCTCGGGGTCGTGCAGCTGCAGGCGGCGCGAGTGATACCTGCGATGGTGGCATCCTGGCTTCTCTGGGTCAAAGTTCTGCGGCTGGATTTCGAGCTTGATGCCGATGCTGGCTGGCGGATCCTCGATCCCGTTATAGGCGGCGGCAATCTGCTCGTAAAAGGTACGGATGCGCACCGACATGTGGGCGCTGATGGCGATGGTCTCCTCGGCAGGTTCATGGCACGGCAGTGGCTTCTCCGCATATTCATCGACGAGGAGGAGCGGCAGCGGGAGATCATATTTGAAAACCCCGAACTTTGCATTTAATGCTGCTTTGGCCTTTTCTCGGAGCTCACTCTCGAAATCTGGGTCGGTCTCGTGAAGCGGCATGTTGATTGATATAATGTGATGGACCAGTGTTGGAGTTAGTTTTTTTGCTTAGTGAGGGCGGGGGATGTGGAGTAGAGAGGAACGGGAACGGCCCTGGGGTTCCCCTGTTCGCTTCGATCCCAGTGTAATATTAAAATAATTAGCCCCTAACTTATCAGGCTATAACTAACTTACTTAAAAAGAGTAAAGTAGGTTAGATTAGAGTTTTCTTTATTTTTCTACTATTTAATATATATATTGAGACGGAGCAGTGCAGCCTGCCCGCACACCACAAGAAACAAGAAAGAAACAGTTGGTCAAATGGGCCTAGAACAGTTCCCACAAGAAGCTGCTGCAATTCCGCCTGCAGGAATGGTAGTGGGACGTCGGAATGGTTGATCAACGGGAATAGGGCCGTATCAGGAGGCTTCCAAATAGGGGGAAGCCAGAGATCATGAAAGTGTCAAATAGGGGACACTTACACACACAAAACAATAGAAGAACTGTCCGGAGTCACCACACAAGATGATCCATGAGAAATGATAATAATGAAGTCAATTCAAAGAAGAACTAATGACTATCATGCTTGAAGAACTTGAGAAACTTGTTGAACTTGATCTTCCTCCCCTGAGGAAAGAAAAGAAAAGAAATAACCATGGTCATGGCCCATGGCAAGGAACAATATTCTTCCGCCCCCCATGCTTGCGGAATCTTGAGAACGTCCCCCTTTTCACCATTGTCACCTTTTTCCCCGTCACAATATCTTAAGCTAATATTAAAAAATATAATATGCGGGCGCTGGTTACAGTCAGGACAAAGCCGTGATGACTCAACTTCTCTCAACAAGTCCAACAACAACGTACCCGAATCGAACCGAGCGAAACGAATCAAACAAACCGACAAAGCGAATCGAGCGATACGAACCGACGACAAGAGATGTAGGCCCAATCGACGGGGGCCGAACTCTTTTTGCTAATTGATACAATTGAATTAATTTTTTGCTCGTTTAATTTGATGATGGTGTAGTGTGGGAAATGAGTAGAATTGACGAGGCTATAATGCTTGGAAATGGAACGTCGGAATGGTTGATCAATAGGTAGGGCCGTATCACAACCAAAGGAGGCTTCCAAATAAAAGGAAGCCAAAGATCATATCAGTATCCAAAGGGACACCCTGTGACTTGTGTCAAGCCGGAATAGGCAGCTGGACGTTATTAATAATGAAGATCAAGAGTCAATTGACTGTCAAAAAGAACTGATAAAGAAAAAACTTGTTGAAGTTGTTTTTCCTTTTCTGGGAGGAAGGAAAAGAAAAGAAATAACTAGAGTCCTAGGCTATAGCAAGGAATAATGTTCTTCCGCCCCCATTCTTGCGGTCCCAGAAGAGAACGTCACCATTTCCACCGCTGTCATCTTATTCCCCGTCACACTATAATTATGTTTCCTATTTGTGATGGGCTTTTGATAGCTCGGCGGGCGAGTAGTCTATTAAGATGTGGCTCTCCAAATTGCGTTTATATAGATGAGTAAGTATAGCACAGCGGGCCAGCCTGAATGTCCATATAGTCTTTGACAATGGGTATAGCATCACTAAGCTCCAGAACAGGCATAGTATCAGCAATGGACGCCGGAATAGTCTTGGCAGCGTCTTGGAAGCCAGAGTAATCAGCCAAGCGGGTATTGTTCCGGCCTTGCCACTGTGGTAGGAGTTAGCAACAGGCCCCTTCACCTAGAAAAGAGAAATGAGAAGAGTGTACCTTAGCCCAAACACGATCAATGTTGCCGTGGTGTAGGAAAAAGAGAGGCTCATTTGGCGAGGTGGCCGGGCCCATATCACCAAAAATTATACTATGGACTATAATTTGTTTGTGTTAGTATATTGCAAATATTGTAAGATAAAGGAAATACGAACTCTGTGCGTGCGGCAATCCCTCGAGCATGTTACTCATACTGGCAAAGGTATCAAAGGCGTAGATGGTGTTCATGACTCCAGAACCGTATGCACCTGCCTGCATGTCGCCTATAATAAGTTCGCCGTTTTCGTCGGTGCCCAGCCCGCCGTTAAACCCCCGCGTGAAACAATGTAGGCGGTCGAAGTGTTCAGGTGAGTAAGGCAGCCCCATGCCTAGCGTCAGATTCGTGTTGGCAAAGGGGCCGTCGACAACGCAACGCTCGAAACCTGGCTCACTGCTGCCGGTAGGCTTGCCGTTCCCGCCGAAGCCTGTGACGGGATCAAAGACAGGCGAGTTGACGACATTATTGGCGTCGGAGTCAATGGTCCAGTCCCAGTACGGCTGCGTTCCCGTAAATCCGCATTCGCTGCGCAGCAGGTCCTCATGTAATTGCACATACCAACGATGCCACGGGAGGAAGTTTGCTACGAAGTGGATTTCGGTATTAAGAGCAAGGTGAGTATAGACCAAATCGTCTAGGCGTGTGAGGGCGGCGTCAATATTCGCGTACTTTGCCTTGGGCAGCTGGCGGAGGCACACTGCTGCACGGAGGTACTCGGCCTTTTCGGCGTCAGTAAGCTCACGCCACTCCTTGCGGACAGCCGGGGCGGTGCAGGCGCCGGTAGCACGGGGAATTACGGTGCCGAGGGACACGTCAGCCACGAGGGTGAGGATGGTAAAAGCCAAGCGAGGGAGCATTGTGGATGGAAGTAATGATCGTTGATTGGTGTATGAACGAGTGGATTGTTGAGTTCTAGCCAAGGACGGATGAAGAAACAGGCTGAGTGAAGAGGGAGTGTGAAAAAGAACAAGACACACCTCTTATAGATATCCTTTGAGACGACCTATTTTGAGACGGGCAGTCTCCCTTGAAGAGTCTCTCTGCTGTCTCCCCGTCCCCTTGACGATACCGACGCGCGCAAGCTCTATGAAACAGAGCTATTCGGCTGTCGAGGGGAAAGAGAGAGAGAGAGAGAGCGTCACTTCGTGAATACGAGACATGCATGAATTAGAATGAAAAGAGCCGATCGCGAGGGCCCGCTGTCAGGGCGGCTCTTTCCTATATTTTCTATTATTCCGGCACTAGTCAATTCTACTGGTCGGTGCATGAGGAACGGCAATCATGGTAGACAAGGTAATACGACATAATCCTACCTTCATTCCGTCGTAGCCCCACTCTCCTCGGCGCCTTTTATACGAAATTATAAATAGAAGTTTCATACCCCTGGTCATGTCAAGCCTAGGCTCACGGCGATTTCGTGGGTCAAAGCGAAGATGCCAGCGCCACCTCCCTAACTTGAGGCCAGCAAAGAAAGGCCTACAGAGATGCTTGACGCTGTCTTTGCTTCCGAACCCCCTGAAGTCGAGGTTGAGTCGCTGCTAAGCCTTATATCTGATCCGCGGCTGTTAGCGTTCAGCCTACCTCCCGCTATAAACGTGGACATGTAATCTTCTCATTCTACCTGCGAGCTGTGTCCAGACATCGCCCAGCCAACATCCCATCCATACCGACTCGCGCGGCATTAAGCTCCTACATCACACTTGCCACGTTGCGTAAAGCGATTATCTCCCTGAGAAGAAGTCTGCGCTATTTGTTGATTCGGTCGTACTGGTGTGGTGTCCTCGTGTGGTAGCTGTGATGAAGGACGACGCCCGACATGCTTCGCGTCGACCACGCGCCACCCGTAAGGTAACCGTCGCGACAGGAACAGTGATGCATCATTTTGGGCTGCCCGTAGCCAATAGTTTCCAATCGACCCTACCTAAATACGCGATGGAAGCAATGGCATTCGATTTTTGGATGTCGTGAGCCACTGGGGAAGCATCCAGTTTGGGAGAAGGGGGGGAGAGGGGGGGGGATACTTCCCGGGCAAGCGCACTTGTGCTTCGTTGGCCGACAACTCGCCACTATATCTAAAGAGTTCTTCCTGGGCGTAGCTGAGCCCCGTTCAACCCGATAAGGAGGTCCTGTGATGGCGTTTTGTCCTGCCCCTATTCTGTTGCCATGCCCAGCCCCATCTATTTCTTCCTGTTCTTTACGGCGTAAAAGCCACATCGCCGGCTGCTGGGGTAATGCGGACCTGAGAAAACGCAATGACAGGGCCCAGTCTCTCAGGGGAATGACAAAGATGGCTAGTGCCCAGGACGTGTCGACTGAAACTCGTCTCCCCAATCAATCGTGGTGTTCTCGCGACTGAGAGGCACGAGAACTCTTAGACGTTGGAGATAACCCCTCCATTAAGTGAGAGCTGCAACGTCTAGTGAAAAAGAGCTCCTGTACAACTAGAAATGGCTAACATATCCTACGTAAAGCGGATGTTCTGCTCGGGTGCCATTGCATCGCGATATGACTCTCGTATGGTAAGCGAAAAGAGCGCGTCCAGGACAGACCTCAATGCTAATCCCGCAACTCTGAGCCAGAAGCGATGGAGCTGGTTGGTGTCTTTGAGGGTGGGCTGGGTGATGTTCTGGCCTTTGGCTCTTCATCCTGCGATTTTGCTTGCTGACTGGCGAGGCCCGGTGATGACGAGGCTCCTTGTCTTGAAGGGTTTAAGTCCCAGACGAGGAATATATTTTCCAAGGTTCTCAAGCTGGCTCACATATCCCTTGAGGCGCGGGATCTTGATGTCCGGGATCTTTACTGGCTGGTGAGTTAGCAGGCCCGCCTCGATCATCCGCAGAGGTTGGTTAATTATACCCCTGAACTTCCAAACTTTATTACAGCCTGAGTTGATTGCTCTTGTATATTCTAACCGATATCAGCATACAACGGTAGATCAATCCGAATGCGATTTCCTCTTTGACTTCCGACTATTAGTTATAACGAAAGGGGACGATGGGCCTGTTTCGCGACGAACTGCCGAGGTAGAACGGAGACCTTCAATCGATCGTGCACAGCGACAATCCTTAGGGACCGGCACTTTCCACTCGCACTGTCCCTCGTGCTTCCCCGCATAAATCAACATCCCATATTCCTTTCAGGCTCGGGTCGCCAGAGCTCTACACTCTCATCAACCCTCTCTCCCCCTCGAGAACAATTATCTCCTCTCTCCAGCCAAGATGGATCCCGAACCCAACTCCGTGCTCAGCACATCAACACCCGAGGGAATCACAACCATCACCATCAATCGACCCCACCGACGAAACGCAGTCAACCCGGGGACGGGACAAAAACTCTACGATGCCATCATCGCCTTCGAAAACGATCCGACCCAAAAAGTCGGCATCCTCACAGGAGCGGAAGGTGCCTTCTGCGCGGGGGCAGATCTTCACGAGGTCGCGCAGGCAAACGGCGAGCAGCTCGGCAGCGGCAACCTCGATCACATGCAGCCCGTCCGCGATCGGAACAGGGGTCCGATGGGCCCTTCGCGTCTACAGGTTAAGAAACCACTTATTTGTGCCGTTGAGGGACATGCCGTTGCGGGTGGGTTGGAGCTGAGTCTTCTCGGCGATATGCGGGTCGTTGCGGAAGATGCCGTGTTTGGCGTGTTTTGCAGACGCTGGGGGGTTCCGCTGATTGACGGGGGTACTGTTCGCCTTCCGGCCGTTATCGGGCTCGGCAGAGCTCTCGATATGATCTTGACGGGGCGCCCTGTCGGTGCGCAGGAGGCCCTCACTATGGGACTAGCGAACCGTGTCGTGCCCAAGGGGAAGGCCTTGGAAGAGGCGACTGCCCTTGCTAGGCAGCTGCTTGCCTTCCCGCAGCTGTGCATGAATCTGGATCGCAACTCATGCTATTACAGCACGTACGAAGCGACTTCGTTCCAGGGCGCCCTGAGAGAAGAGTATGACAAGGGATGCGAAGCGGTGAAGACTGAAAGCATCAGGGGTGCCGGCAGGTTCAGCAGTGGTGCAGGTCGCCATGGGAGTTTCAACAACACTGGGAAGCTTTAATTAATGCTACGGGCTAACTGGCATGCTGATGTGCATGTGCACATTTTAATTCAATGTCGAAATATAAAAGAAATAAGTCTAGCCAGGTCTGCATCTCATGCTTTTTCGCCTGCGTAAACTACGAAGTACACCATAGTGTTTCTTACAGAGACGAAAGCGAGTGGGGCATGGATAATTCTCGGTTCGGGCGATTCTTTCCTCTCCCCTTAGCCTATTCGAGATAGGGTCATGCCAAGCTGGCGATGCCGAGGCAGCTCTCAGTTTGACACAGGGCTGAAGTGACTGCAACGACCGTCGCCTCCTGTCAGAAGGAGCTGTCACGTCAGCGTCGTATTGGACGTGCTTTGCACAAAACTTACCTCGGTAGGAACCATTCTTCAACAAGTCCGGTTTTGTTGAGATATATTATTTAAACCTCGAACTGTCCACGAAGGTCACGAAGATGCATCGATGTTGCCAATCCAATCTTTGAATCACATGCCAATTCCAAAATCAGCCTGCTCGGCTTACCCCCACTAAGTCCCCCCACGCAAGGCGCAAGACTTCTGAGAACCCGAAGCATCCGACAGCTGGCAGCTGTCAAGGGTACAAAGCGCTGGTTGGCTGATTACTAAACATCGCCCACAATGAGCCGCAGTAACGAAACAGTATCCATTTCATTATTTTCTCTGCTCCGTACTTATCTTTACTCACGTAGATCTTAGCCCAAGGCCCGATACATCGTGAAGGCTCTCGCTTCTCAATACGCAAGGCGATCAGATTATCAGTTCTGCGATGACGGAATGGGATTTCAAATTAACCCGGAGTCCTATTGGGCTTCGGAGATATCCATGTTTGGCAGGTGGGGCCGTGCCTTTCTCCCAACGATAATTTTATTCTTTCTTTATTCTCTCCGACTCCGAGAAGTGGACTCTCCCTTCAACAATCATGTAAATATTTAAGCCGGCGCCCCGTATGGTGTGCATTCAAGATGCAAGGCGAACTTTACGCGCTCCAGAGACGAGTCCACAAAATGGCGGAACCGGAGAAGAAGCCCTATTTCCCCGGCTTCACGGCCATTTCGGACCAAATCTATGTTCGACAGGGCGAACAACTGAGCGAGAAGGATGGCGCGACACCACCACAAGGCCCCCGGGTAATCATCCTCTATGGCTGGGGCGACGGCATCCCCAAGCACGTCTCCAAATACACCGATGGCTTCCGCCGACTCTTCCCCCACGCCAAACAAATCGTCATTCTCTCCCCCATCTTCCGCGCCATGAGGCTAGACGTCGATCAACGGACGAAAAACATGATTCCCGTTATCGAAGAGGCCTTCCCTGATGGCGCAGGAGCCCTCGATGAGTCGGAAGACGCGGTACTCTTCCACGTCATGTCCAACACCGGCGGTATCAACTATTCCGCCACCCTGAACGCGTACAAGGAAAAGTACGGACGACCCTTACCACACCGCCTAGCCGTCTACGATTCGACTCCAGGAAGCGTCGTCTTCACTTGGGAGAACCTCAAGCGTTGGTCTTACGCTATGGCCCTCGGCACCGCCGGCTGGTTCCCCTGGCCCTTTCGCGTCACCCAGGGTATCTGGGGCGCCTTCCTTTGCGCCAACCGCTTCTTCGATGGCATGTCCGGAAGGGAGAGCCCTCCAGTTTTCAGCGTGCGCATTCTGAAGGAGGAGGAGTTCAAAGTGAAGAGCTCGCAGTCCCTATTCCTGTACAGCAAGGAAGACGATTTGATCTTTTGGAAAGACATTGAGGAACATATGGCGAATGCGAGAGAAGCTGGATATCATGGCGAAGGTGTCATGTTTGAAGGAAGCGGGCATGTGGGACATATGAGGAAGCACCCGGAACAATATTGGGATTCCATCCGGGCTGCCTGGGAGAAGACTAATGACGGCGCAAACGCGTGAGGCCGGTTCTTATTTAGATTTATGACCAACAGGATTTCCTTTGTATTCCATACAGAGTGTAAAGTAATTATGATCCAGAGATATTTTACGAATTGACTGTAGGATAATCTAGTCCCTAGTGCAGATCAGATTGTAAGGTCAAGCATGCGAGATGCGCCTGTGGGCAGCGGTGACAGATATGATGATTTTTTGCTTGTAGAGGGAGCCGTGTGTACTTTGCCTCTGCTTTTTGTGTTTCCTTGTAGTTTCGAAAACATCAACGACAAGGATCTCAGAGGCACTTACTCCCCTCCCCAGATGTCTGAAAGCGCCTACACATGTATCCTCATCAAGGCAGGGGTCGATGCGGTAACCGCGCGGATGCTGTATCTCACGGCAGAGGATCAGAAGAGGGCTCCATAGGCCGAATGGGGCTCAGGGGCCCTGAGTCAGGGCCGAGCCGCAGGAGGCCGAAGTCAATATGGAACAGCAATTTCCAGGATATTAAACGCCGACCGGGGAAGCAAAGAACGACTCAAGTGCTCTGAGAAGGCGTCGGTAATGCTAGCTAAAGAATAATCTGGTTGAAGAAACTAGTACTTACAGAGCGAGGAGAGGCCAATTAGAGTTCTACATACCAGACATGGAGCGGCTAGGAAAGCTGAGGAAAAAGCATGATGAAGACATTACTCGAAGAGCAGAAAGAATGGCTTTAGTAGGGCCAATAGAGATGAGACGTGTGAGAAAAAGAAAGGAAAAGAAATTAGCGATTGGCGGCGCTCTAATACCAGGCCTGCACTTGACCTCCACTCGTCCTACCAAATTCCCCTTCACTCTGTTACACAACCATCTTTACACTGGACGACTTAACAATTCACGGTTTAGTGACTAATTGGGAATAGTTTTCATCAACTCTGCCTCTGGTATACAATCACTTATTAACGAGAGTCCTTTTCTGTAAACCGTGAGCTCGCTTTATGTCGCGGTCATAACAGCCCTGAAGCACATCGAAGATTATATACCTCAATATTATTACTCCCAAATGCAAGCCGATATTGTATTCAGTTTTTATACTCAGCATTTAAGACGTTGATTTAAATACAAACTGTCATCTAGCAACGAGACGAACGCGGCAACGCGACGACAGCCTCAATCTCGATTGAAAAGTTCCCCGGCAACTTCCCAGCCTGAATTGTCGTGCGAGCCGGCTTAGGGTTAGGCAGCAAGCTACCATACACACCGTTCATAGCTGAAAAGTCATCCATCGAGGCGAGATACACCGTCGTCTTGAGGGCGTTTTCCCACGACGTACCAGCTTCTTCAAGGATAGCAGCGATGTTGTTGATCACGGCAGCCTACGCAGGATTTAGCAACAAGTAATGGACATATTTCGTACGTTAGGCCGAATCAACTTACAGTCTGAGCTTCAATGCCCTCTGGGATAGTCCCGTTAACGGACGGAGTAGTTCCACTAACGAACAAGAGGTCTTTTGTGTGCACGCCACCAGCTAGTCCAAGATTAGTTCTGATACTGAGGAAAGTGGAAGGCCAGCGTTGAGGTAAGTGGAGGAATGTACTTACATAGAATGGCGCCCTGGCTACCGACATGCGTAACTACCGACTTAGGTTTCCCCTTGGAACGAGAGGATGGAACCGCGACGACGGAGCCTACGGCGGCCAAGAGAAGGGTGGCTGTCTGTAAGAGGCCCACCATTGTGACTTATGATAATTAATTTGCTCTTCGTGCTATGGGCAAATGGCAAAGGCTTGGGAGAAGAAGGATGTGATGCTTGATGCTCGGCAAGATTACCTGGGCGTGCTCTCGGAGACTCGGCTGGCTGGGTTATATAAAATCTCGTCCTGGTTTCATCGTTGCTCTTGGATGGGGCCCTCGTGCTTTCCACGTGGGCGTTGAAGCGAATAATACCAGTTCCCCGGCTCACTTTGAAGCTTGATATCGGTCCGCCAAGCTTTTTCTCTCTTACGCAATAGCTACTGCCCGTCGTTATTTTCCTCACTTATCGTTGTCTCTTTTCCGAACTCGGTAGATTCTCCACTATGGGGGCTTTTACATTTTAGCGGGGACTTTTCGGAGACATGATTGATGCGATAAGACGCCCCCGCCCACGCCGTCCCGAAATCGCGGAACCCTCGGTCGGGATTTGAACTCGATTGCTGACGGAATTCCTGCAGGGATCCAAACCCGCGCAGAATGATTACCGCGCATCCCCGCTATCTTTGACCAATCTGCCGGAAGGATGTGGCCCCAGAGACGCATGCCAAGACGCGAACTACAAAAGAACCTTGGCGAAGGAACACACACACACATTGATAGATAAAATATCTTGATCAATTGATAAACAGGACATTGTCTGTTTATAGCCTAGCCATGCGGCTGTTTACTTCTTCCCCACCACGTGGATGACGGCGGGAAGCGCCTTGTTACTTTTTCGAAGTTACATTGAAGCAAAATGTAACACCAACCACCCTGGGAGGCTAGGAAGGTCCAGTCGAGCTGTATTTGGTTTGCCAACACGACAACACCAATGAAAAGGCTCGGTCCCTTTATCAAAGCAGCAGGGGCAGGGCGAGATACAGAATAGCAAGAGTCGAAGGGCGTATTCATGGCATCGCCCCCCACTCTCGGCAGTCCTAAATCGCCTGCAAAGGCGTATATGGCTCATGCTATACGAGTTGCCTTGAAGACTTTACTGTAAAGACTTTGCTATGAGAGTAGACAAT
This sequence comes from Scedosporium apiospermum, assembly GCF_000732125.1. Lineage (NCBI taxonomy): Eukaryota > Fungi > Ascomycota > Sordariomycetes > Microascales > Microascaceae > Scedosporium > Scedosporium apiospermum. The sequence goes on from NW_015971806.1 coordinate 155,150, forward strand.
AGACTCCGATAAGAGTTATCAAGTTGATGATTTTCTGAATTACGAAGTTGTCATATCGTCATCGCTTAATCTCAAATCAGCTGTGTCAAATCAGCTGTGACAAATCAGCTGTGTTGGACCATCATTCCATCAGCTCGCTCTCATGCAGGACATGCCTCATGCAAGACACCAAATGTATTTGCCATTGCTTTTGGATGAACATAAAATGAATGGAAAGACCGCCCACAGGAGCCTTTTCGTTTTGTTTTACCATCACCGACACTCCTCAAGCCCAAGTCTCCTCCTAATAGAGAGCTTTCAACATGGCAAACCTCAAAAGAGCCGCTACCTCTCTTCTTTTCCTCGCTGGCGGCGTAGCCTCCAGTCCCACCCCCCTCTCTCAAGAATCTCTCTTCTTCAAAGTCCCTCCTAGCATCTCGAGCGAATCTGCCTATAACGTGCATATCAGCTATGGCGACAAAGCTCCCTCGGGTAACATCCGCGTTGTCTATAGTGATTGCGCCTCGGGTGATGCAAGTCAAGGTCACCATGAGGTAGCCTCCATCGTCGTGGGTGCTGGGGATGCCATGCCAGACCGCCTGGTCTGGTATGTGCCTCAAGGTGCTCCCGGACATGGCTGCCTGCACGCATACTCGGATTCCAGGCTGCTCGGTCGCTCCGAGCCGGTCAGTGTTTCTGAGCCCCTCCAAAAGCGTCAGAGCCTGCATGAAATCGGAGATTCAAACGGTCTCTGGTTCGATGGTGTGAAGTACTTGCAGTCGAAGAACACCAGCGCCGCCGCCAGTGATGACGCTAAAAACAAGAAGATTGCCATCATTGGAGGAGGTATGGCAGGCCTCATGACAAGTCTGCTGCTTACTTCGGTCGGGATCAATGACTGGCATATTATGGAGTCGACCCAGCGCGTTGGTGGTCGTATTCGAACCAAATATCTCAATGGTACTGGCCCTTCTGACTACCAGTATCAAGAGATGGGCCCAATGCGATTCCCCGTCTCCATTAAGTACGCAGACACCAATGAGACACTGGACATCCAGGACCACAAGATGGTGTTCCAATTGGCCGACCTCCTGAACGAAATGAACAGCGATCAGCCTGACCTTGCCGTCAACTTCATTCCCTGGGTCCAGAGCAACCCCAACACCCCGGCAAACTCTCGCGGCTCTCGCCTTCCAAATGGACGTATTCCCACCAGTGCCCAAATTGCCGCGGATAAATCCCTGGCGAACCCTGCTCCCACGGCGGCTGACCCCGAGGGTGCCGACATCGCCTCCGAGCTTATTGAGCACTTGATTGACTTCACACCTGAGAGGATGCGCAACATCTCTACGAATATCTTCAAGGCTCACCGGGAGGCTATCGATCGTGGACTCTTCCACTGGTCCGAAACGGCCTACCTCCGATACGGCCTTGGCCTCGATGATGACACTATTGACTTCCTTTCCGGTTCCGGCAACACCCCAATGTGGGGAGAGTGGTACGACAATACCTATTTCGGTGCGACGACCTGGCGCACTATTGACAAAGGGCTTGAATCCCTCCCTCGTGCGTTTGCCCCTCACGTCAAAGACAAGATCACCTACGGCCGGAAGATTACCGGTCTGGATTACGACGAGGGCACATCTAAGGTCTCCGTCAGCTGGAGAGACAACGCTTTCGATGCAGAGGCCCAGAGCGAGGAATACGATTACGCTGTGGTCGCTGTTCCGTTCTCCAAGGTCAGGCTATGGAAAACTCCCGCCTATTCCAGCCTCCTTTCCCGCGCAATTTCGACCCTAAACTACGCCCAGTCCTGCAAGGTCGCCCTCCACTACAAGACTCGTTTCTGGGAAACCCAGGAGAACCCCATCTTCGGCGGTTGCGGATCTACCGATATCCCCGGTGTCGGCTCCGTCTGCTACCCCGCCTACGAGATCAACTCCACGCGACCTGGTGTTATTCTTGGCTCTTACATTTCGGGTACCCTGGCCCGGTCCGTAGCGGCGCTGAGCGAGGAGGACCATGTGGCTATGATCCAACGAGCTATGGTAGAAGTCCATGGCGAGATTGCCAACGAGCAGTTTACGGGCAACTATGACCGCCAGTGCTGGGAGGTTGACGAGCATCAGGCCGGCGCTTGGGCTGCCCCCACCACCGGACAACAGGAACTGTTCATTCCCGCTTACCACCAGACCGAGAAGAACACTATCTTCATTGGCGAGCACACCAGCATTACGCATGCGTGGATCTTCTCCGCCCTGGAATCCGCTGTGCGTGGTACTACCCAGCTCCTCTTGGATTTGGGCCTTGTGGACGAGGCCAAGCAGGTAGTAGATACCTGGATGGCCCGATGGATTACGGTCTAGAAGAAAGAAGAATTGCAAAGAGGGTGAGCTCATGAACTACAGCTTGGGAATTAAAGGCCCGATGTCGGTTGACATCATTGGCCTATTGCCAAGGGCAGAGTATATGGGGCAGTTGGAGCGGAACGAGGATGAGAGTTGGACGGTGTCCGGGTTTCCTTGGTGCCTCGTGCCGTTTTTAGGTTTTACATTCCCACGCGAATCTTACCTGTGTGGGAAGTCGGGGTTAAATAGATAGTATAGGATCGCAAGTCATGAATCATGATATTACGACAACAATATAGACGCACTCCTTTCACCACCTAACACGTCTCCACACGTGAAATGTTGCCTTATATCTTATAAATTGTAAGTTTTACGTGCTGAACTACGTGCTAGACTTTCTTTCATTTTGAGCAATTTTATCACATTTTAAACCCTTTTTTGGGTCCAGAATAATATGTCCGGGAACCAGACCACAATCTCGGCCGAACCACAATATTTGGCGTTCAGTTTGGAACAACCGCTGACTTAATTTTGACTCTAAAAGATTCCGAATGAATATTCTTCGTATAGGGATGGATGTTGCATTGTAGAAACGGTTCGCACTTAACATACCCGTGCGTCCGTGTCTAACGTCGCATCCACGTTGCCATTCTCACCGCCCCGAAGAATCTGGGAAATGAAGCTGACGGCTTACTAAAATCCCACCTCAATCAATGGCATGCCCAACCTCGAGATTTTCTTCTCTCACTCCTATTCCGAACAAGACATCCTGCTGACCTCCATCTCCTTTTCACACGTCAGCTCCCACTTTCCCCAAATTCTCCTCACGACCAGGTTGAATCATGGCGACAGTTCAAGAGAGACATCCGGAGCTCTTCCGTCCCATCAGCAGTGAATCGCCGCGAGGGAAAAAGAGGACTGTGCCGATGCAAGTTCTATGCCTTGGCTTTAATAGGACAGGAACCTCATGTGAGTTGTGGCCGTTACTGCCGAGGTCGATTGAATTCCTCGCGCTAGGGTGAGACAGGGTCCTCGCTTTTATTCTTTCGTTGATAAAATGAAAAAGAAGCCAATGAGAATGGGATTGCTAACCATCCCGCAGCTATGTGTGCGGCTTTAGAGCAGCTGGGGATTCGATGTTGGCATTCCTTCCACCTGCTGTCCACCAACTTTGGCGATAACGAGATGTGGCAGGACGCCATCAATCGCAAGTTCTTCAACGCCGGAACACCTTTCGGCCGGGGCGAGTTTGACCAGCTTCTACACGGCTTCGGCGGTATTTCTTCCGATACACCAGCCATCGCCTTTTCCGAGGACCTCATAACAACGTATCCGGAGGCCAAGGTTGTTTTGGTCGAACGAGATATTGAATCGTGGTATAAAAGCTATATGCACAGCATCATCGGCAACATGTTCAACCCGTTCGTCCGCCTTGTATATTACTTCGACCGTTCCTACATTTATCCGATCGGAAGGGTGCAGGAGACCACCGTGGAAGGATGGCTTGGCATTAAAAGCAAAAAGGATGCGGAGCTGAAAGCGAAAGAGAAGTATCGTGAGCACTACGCGCTAGTTAGGCGGATTACTCCCAAGGAGAGGTTACTGGAGTTTAAACTGTCGGAGGGCTGGGAACCGTTGTGCGAGTTCCTCAGCAAGCCTGTCCCAAGCACACCATTTCCCCATTTAAATGACCAGAAATGGTTTGACGAAAAGGTATCGATCCTTATGAAAATCGGAATTACCAAGCTGCTCTATAAAATTAGCCCCATCATTGCCTCGGTTCTCGCTGCAGTTGCTGGGTGGTATTGGTGGAATACATCCTATGGAAAGCCATAGTTCTCGGTTGGCGGGTTCATCATGGCGAAGATTCTGGCGCCCGTCAGATTTTGGATAAACTCGTTCATACAGGAAGGATACTTCAATATTCGTTCTCTATATAATACATTTGGGATCACCTAATTGTATCAAGGCTTGATGGGCCCAGAGCCGGAGATCCCGGGTTGCACCCAAAGCGCCCAAAAGAGCGGAACTGATCTTGTGCGTGGACAGGACGGGCGTTGTAGCCTAGTGGGTCTAGGCGTGAACCCCAGATAACCTCCGCAACCGTCCCGGAAGAGGCTCAATATTGCTGATGGTCTTTTGGCGAGTTTGCAGGCGGCGCCTTGTTTCCGGACTTCATCTATGGTTCGATGATTCTATGTGAAGCGGACGTCAGGTGACTAGGTCGCAAATAAAACTGCTTTAAACACGGGACGAATATGCATATGCACATCCATGTCAGGGGCCAACTACACCTATCAGGTACCCCGTAGCTCTTGACATTGGTGCCCAACAGTAAAGTTTGGAGATGAACCCTTACCGCCATCTTCCACATCGTTATTGTCTCGTGCTCTTTCCTACCAACCTCTAATCTAACTCAACACAACATGAACCCCATTAGCTTTGAAAGGTGCGTCTGTCTCTTGTCCCAATGGTAGCGCATTGCCTAGCTCTCTGGTACTAACATTGATGCCAAGAGTCATCTCGTCTGGCACCATCCGGTTCTTTGTCGGGCCAAACAAAAGAGAATTTGTTGCCCACGCCGCCGTTATCGCCGGCCAATCCCAACCGCTGCACAACTTGGTCTACGGCAATTTCAGCGAAGCGAAACCGAACCATGCCTTTTTGGAGTCTGTCGACGAGCTGGCGTTTGTGCTTCTCTGCGAATATGCATATACCGGTGACTACAACTTGGAGGTAGCGCCTCAGGACCCTGCACCCAACGGCACCAATTTCGAGGAACCCCAGGCCGAGGCGCCCGCTGTCGAAGAATCCAAGGACGAGGAACACGCCATTGAGGAACCTATCGCTGTGAACGGCGACGATGATTGGGGCTTACCTACAAGGAAGACTAGTAAGAAAAGGAAGAGTCGGAAACGGGATCGACTTTGGAGAGGATTCACAAGCGCCACATACCTCGACAGCAGCATTGTTTCAACGGGGCCGCCGTATGATCCAACAGAATGCAAGAATCCTGGTGATGCCCTTCTTGCGCACACCAAAGTATATCTCCTCGCGGATTATTACGCGGTCCCGAAGCTCGTGTCGCTTTCACTGGATAAGTTGCACCAGACTCTCTGTGCATACGACGTCAACGGCGACACGATTGAGGGTATTGTCGATCTTCTTCGGCTTGCATTCGAGGAGGAAACTCCGGACCTGCTTAGATCGATGTTTTCGTTGTTCGCCGCATGTCACGTTGAGAAATTGTGGGAGAGCGAGAACTTTCGACAGTTGCTGAGTACATATGGGGATTTGTCCAAGAGGTTGGTGGGGTCGATGTTGGGCCGTTTAGATTAAGACATGTTAGAGGTAGAAGGGTGCTAGACGGCGGTGATTGAAGGATATTTTGACCTGTCTTTGAGTAAATATTAAACAAGCCCGCTCGGAAAGTCTCTTGTACCACTCGTTGTGTAAACGCTAGCTCATCAGCCGCAATTAATGCATGTTCCTTTCATTTGAATTAGCAAGTTCCTTTTGACGTTACTTATGCTGACAGTGATTACTTTGTATAGACCAAGCATGGTTCATCTATTAGTCGAAGCTGCTACCTGTCAAATTTACGCGAAAACACTCACCTGGCGTTAGGAAATACACCCCAACCCAGTAGAAGCGTTGATTCCCTCTCGGGGATTAAGATAGAAATCATAAAGCTCATAATGCTTCTCCCTACATAACTCTCATACAAAGCCTGAGAGAGGAGGATACGCAAGGACCAACCTCGGGGATGTTGGGAAAATAGTAGACAATACGCTCAAAAAGAGTTATTAAAATGGAGGGTTTGAGCTATTAAAATGGAGGGAAGGGGAAAGAAGGAGAAAATAATAATAATAATGATGATGAAGACAAAAAAGAAATCGATGGGCCTTCTTTGAAGGCGCATTGGGATTTGAGCCCAATGCGGGGGTCGAACCCGCAGCCTTGAGATTAAGAGTCTCACGCTCTACCGATTGAGCTAACCGGGCAGGCTAGTTGTGATTGATACGAGAGCCAGCCCCTCGCCATCAACCTTTATTTCATGTTCTGGATCCATTCCAACCTTTCTTCCACTTTTACCACCGGGTCCTCCGTCTCACGCCGTTCTTGACCTCAGTTTGGCATTTCCTGTGCGCTCTGGCCTCTGCGGGAGCCTAAGAGGTGACCCCTGGTTGGCGGCGAGTGGGATAAGCCTGGCATATTGGGTAACTTCGCTATGATTTGGTACCCCTCCCCTCTTACTTAGAGGAAGCCCTGAAATTTTAGATATAGTGGGCGAGACGTAGCAAGGGTTTGGGCTGTGAGAGGGAACAAGATGTGGAAAATCCTGATGGAAATAATGTGACCTTGAGAAGCGACTTAACCGCCAGGATCATGCACGAGTCGTCTTTCGACACGGGGTTCATGTAAACACTTACCTGGTAAGTTCTTGGCGCTCTTTTCAATCGTCTGTTGCCCACCCCATATCCAGATCAGAAGAGGGTGGGTGCTTCTTCCCAATTCGCTCTTTACTCATCAGTTGGCTCCTAAACGTAAATCTCTTCCGTAACGAGTCTCTGCGCTTGCTTCAGACCAGAGATGTGCCATACGGCTTGCTAAGTGTACAAGAAGGAGGCAGAAGAATAGGCCCGAATAGGCAGGCTTCCAATTTCACTTGGTCATCCCCAAGGATTCGGGGCAGGGATCGCAGCCAATCAGTTCGGCATTTCTCTAACATCGGGCAAGCCACTCGGACGAATATGCACGGGATTTCTGTTTCCCGTACCTTGGTTCACGAGTACGAGGCCTACGACGATCTCCACCCTCTCTCTTGGACGAAGAAGCTTGGCGGTAAATGCTCAAGGGCATTCGGGTCAATAGTTTGGCCGTATAAGCCTTTTCCCCTCATCGGCTCCGTCCGTCCGTCTCTCTTCATCAGCAGATATAGCTAGGTGAATCAAATCTTCGAGAGATGCTGAGTGACGCCAGGCGACTAAATAAGTTCGAGAACCATGCCAAACCTCTCGTAAACAATACTGAATGTCGAGCGACCCGGTGGAAACACCAGGCCTTCTTGTTCACGCGCGACTTGCGAGTTTCGATGACGTACGACGTGGCACAATAGATAAGAGCAGTTCTGCGAAACCTTAACCGCCGGTTCCTAGCGAAGGAGTCTAGACTCGGGTCCCATTGGACATCCCCAACCCGCAAAACAAGTGGTGTGTTCTACAATATTATGCGTCAATTAATTTGGTGCGGTAACACATGCGGGTCGTACTGTAGACCAGTTTATGCGGCCGTGCGTTCTAGCCCTCAGGCGTAGTCCCCAGCGCTATTTTTGTATATTCTGGCGTGGTCATTATTGGCGGATCGAGCGAAAATAATTTTCGTAACGAACCTTTGAGAGGTAAGGGGTGCAAGCCGCATCAATACGGCCCGAATGAATCCGAAGATCATGCGCGAATCTATTTCCTGATCGTGCATCTCATTCTCAAGCCTTCTCGTATGGTGCCAACTCACTGGATGGGGCGGCGCCTATGGCCGGGTGTGGCCCACAATGCTGATGCGACCCTCAAAGGGACCAGGTCAGTGTTCTAATCTAGTTGGCCGCAGTATCGATGTTCTGGGTCGAAACAAGGTCAAGAAAGTGGTCTGTCGCACTCAGCAACAAGGGTCAGTCCGAGCTGGGAGTGAAGCTATCAGGAATGGACACTAAGATTGCTACGGTGTCTTGGTCTGTGACATGCTTATACGCGCCCATGCATGCACCCTCACCTCAAGACAGGTTGTCACTGGACGCTCCCATGCAATGCCGCGGCTTCACTCTGATCCGATGTGCGGGCTTCCTTTCACGTAGTCTTAGAATTATAAATACTCCTTCTCTACCCTTTTTAGCTTCCCTCGGTTAGATCAATCTAGCCATCATTTCTGTCTCCAATTAAAGCCGGGTTGCTTCATATCCTCTATTCACCATGCTCTTTTCCCAGATCCTGACTGCGGCGCTCTCCTTTTCCGTAATTTCCGCTTCGCCGGTGGGAACTTCAAGCCTACAGGCAGAACACGGCCCAGAAGTCATCGCCCGTGGCCCACTCGCGTCGCTTTGCCACCAATTCGCTGACACTGCTGGCCAAGTCAGAAACAACGTACCCCCAATATGGGGAGGACAACAAGACAGGGTAAGAGCTAGTTCATGCCTCAACGTTATTTTCTACTGAGGTATTACTGAGATATAAAGGATACTAATGTAACCTCTTCAGCTCGGTGATCTACTACTGCAGGTCGACCGCGGCGCCGAGACAGCCCGCCAAGCATGTCTTCATATAGATGCTGGGTTCTGATGACAGGCTCATCGGTTCAAGATCTACCAGGAAGGTTGGAGTCTATTTTTTAGCTGCACCCCTTGTGGAATGTGGTTTAGCACCTTGTTGAGTAGGTGTTGATTGACTTGTTCGATGGACCATCTCATCTGGCAGGTTGGAACAACTATCGTGGCTACTATTCTCCCAGCAAATCTTAAAACACAGTATACCAATCCCACGTCTTGGTTGGAGGACACTGTTAAATGGCAATTTTACCTTGTGCTCTGTCCCAATCACTTACGTGATATTTGACTCTCATTCGGCGAAAGTAATACAAGTTTGAGTAATTCCTTTTACCTTTCTGTCTACCTTTCTGTCTACCTTTTTGTCTGCCTTTCTATTAAGTCCATTTAAATAACACTCTCTTACTATGCTTTCCTTTCGCTTCTCTATCTAAGGAAGGTTGTATTTTGCGACGGAAGGCGCGATGGGCAAATATAGCTACTAAATAATAATACAGTAATAATTATAAAGGTGAGGTTAATGATGTCCATCAATATAGAGGGCTGGGGAAGCCCATCGGCCCTCCATGTGCTCTCTAGACGAAGGCTGGTGGGCTCGCCTAGGGATGGCCTTGCCTCCATACGGGGACGCACATGAGTGGGGAGTCAGTGATACTACTAGCAACTCCCGGAACAAGCCCTTTCCGTACCCGAAATCACATGAAAGGCTAATCAATCTCTTCTATTCTTTCCGTTTATTGACAGCACAGGTATTCACGGTTATCCCCAATCTCTATCTATTGCATAGTCATGTTCAAAATTCGCTTCATTTTGTCGTCTCGATCCTTCAACTGACTCTCACCCAAGACCCCATATGCCCCCCTGGACCTGCTTCAACAGATCCAGCCAATCATGAAACCCCGGGCCTTGTCTACCCAAGCGTCGGCACGCTGGAGAAAGGCCGCGCTGACGGGCATGAAGATTGTCATTTCGGCCAGCGAGGCGTTTACGAGACTGATGACGCCTCCGTGCATAAGAAAGGCGAGCAGAAGGCTCCCGGCGCCTCCGTGTAAAAGGCGGTACTAGCCGACCGTGATGAAGAGAGCGGTTCCGATGGAGCCGCTGATGGCAAAGAACTGAAGCTGGCGAGGGGCTAGATAGCGCTTCAGTGAGTCGGGGTGCGCTGAGAGCTCCCCAGCCGTGATATCGCCAGGTTCTGAGGTGCCATCTTTCTCGGAATGTGAGGGTGGCTCCGCCTTCGACGATATAGTGTCCTTGGCCACCACCGTTTCTGAAGTATAAACCACAGATATTAGGGTGGCGGGGTTGTATCCAGGAGCAGCCTTGGGGGGGGGGGGATGGGCAGGGGAGGTATACGATAGCACAACCTCCTTTATCGAACCACCATCGAGAGTGGGGATCCTTAAGGAGAATTGGTGAGGAAAGGAAGACAAAAAAGAGAGGTCTGATTTCAATCGAGTGAAGACAAAGTGAAACGAGTCGACAATTAGCTCGATCCACCCGGTTGCTTTTCTACAAGGATGAACCAAGAGGGCAGCCTTTTCCAGATGCCACTTCAAATTGTTCATGGCCTTCTCGATGAGTCGGTGTCATCCCCGGCAACGTCATCAGCCTCTTGATCAAGGGCTGCGGTCACCCCTGTCCATTCTGAGGGAGGAATCCGGGGCCCCGCTCCTCAACTCTTTTCGAGAGAAGCCACCAATACCGACAATTCCCACATTGAGGCTGGCTTGGATTGCTATCCCTAAACCCTCCTAGTGTTAGCGGCAGTTCTATGCCTGAGGCGACACCCTCACATCCATGCTAAAATACATCCTTCATAGCGCTAGCCGTCCGGCGCAGGTAGCTGTCTTTGCGACGGACCCGATTGCTTGCGATTGCTTGGACCGGAAAATCCCGGGGCTATCTGGAAATTGCTGGAATCAACCCCGGCAGTTTAAATCCCACCAGTCTTCTGATTCCCGGTTTTTGCAGTGTGCTCGTGGCTCATCCGCAACGGTGAACCGGCATCTCTCTGACCACTTGCAAGGTTAGTCAGCTCATGTATACATAGGTGCAATTCACCCGATTCAGGCCATTTTCGACGTATGTAAAATGATCCCTGTTTCCAGCTTAGGGGTGATAGACCCACAGCAAGTCGAGTCCCCGCACATTGACGTCCACCTTATTCGTCCATGGCACAGAGGGGCCAGCGTCGTACCAGAGAGAGGATGGTTCGATGCAAGCCCCGCAGGTCTCCCTCCATGTCCGTCCGCTCGTTGGAAAAAGGCACGACGCCCCCTCCTGTTCTTTCTCACAACACCGCCCCTTCCCCCTCCTCCTACAAAACTACCTTTTTCCCCACTACTCTGCAAATAGGATGGCGGATGACACGACGGAAAAGTCGCCTCCCGGCTCAAAGCCGTCCTCGCCCCCGCGAAACTCAAAGTCCCTCCCAAGCTCAAAACCGTCTAGCCCGCCCGCCGCAATCGACCCGGCAGACCTGAGCCCTACTGGAATCCTGCCGGCCGGGCATTGGACGCAGGTCGGTTAAAGAATCGCACATGGTCTGCTGCGGCCTTGCTCTGACTCTTAGCTTCTAGCAACCGGTTGAAGATGATGGCGAGTCGCTCCTCGGGGAGTCTGTCAATACGTCGACTGCCTCCCTCTCGTCGAGCATTCTGAGCTATCGTACTCTCCACGGGCGGCGGTACCACAGCGAGGTCGGAAATGTCTCATACTGGTAGTGTTATCCAAACTCCGGCAGTAGGCTTGCGGTCGCCTTGGCTGATTTCATGCCCAATCCAGGGGTTCGAATGACGAGCAGCAGAATGAGTCTATGGATATCAAGTATGCATGGACCTCCTCGGCCCTTACGGCATCTTTTGGGGTTTCGCTAACTGTCGTCCGAGTCACTATGCGCTAACGCTCGGTATCGGCGATAAACTATTCCTGGCGCCTCTTGACAAGAATAAGGTTCAGGTAGTGTGCCCCCATCTCGCCCCGTCGTCGATGTCCACCCTCTAACATCCTTCGTAGCATGCCCTCGATATTGGAACAGGAACCGGTATTTGGGCAATGTATGTCAACTTTCAACTCCCATTAAGCCGGCTAGACTAACGGCGATGCCAGCGACTTTGCGGATGAATTTCCGGAGGCAGAGGTAGTCGGAACTGACGTCTCCCCTATTCAACCGAGATGGGTCCCGCCAAATCTCAAGTTGTGAGTTAACCGCGACCGTAACAATCGATACACACAATGCGCACTATCGTAGCGAGAGCTAAACAGCCTTTGGCAGCGAAATCGAGGACTGTACGCGCGATTGGACATTCAGCCCCGACTCCTTTGACTATGTACACCTCCGCTGGCTTACAGGAAGCATACCCGATTGGCACACTCTCTTCGCAGAAGCCTTTAATGTGACCAAACCTGGAGGCTGGGTTGAAAGCCACGAGCCATCGTCTATTGTCAGGAGCGACCACGCAACGATTAGGGATGAATCTGCACTAGGCCAATGGCCAAAGATTTTCCACGAGGGGGGAAAAATTATTGGGCGTACTTTTAAGGCTGTGGAGGATGATTTACAGAGAAAGGCAATGGAAGCTGCTGGATTTGTTGATATCCAGGAGTACACCTATAAGGTCGGTCCAATCTTTTCTGGAAATCTACATTTTCGTGCTGACCGTGTTGATAGAACCCGATGGGGGATTGGCCGAAAGACCCGGTATTAAAGGAGATAGGCAACGTGACTATGGCAGCTCTGGGGGGAGACATCGAGGGCTACGTCCTTTTCATGGCGAGCACTCTTGGCTGGACAAGGGAGGAGATCCAGGTCTACATTGCCCACGTTCGGCGAGAGTTGCAGTCGCGCAAGTATTACCCGTACTACTGGCAAAAGGTTGTATGGGGTCGGAAGCCCGAGTGATAGGTGGAATCTCGCCGACACATACGAATATTCTCCTTCTATCTGGACACCGAAGGTTCTTGTAAACGTGCTAACGTACGATTCACAAGACGGGATGGCACCAATGAAAGATGTTAGCTTGACGGGAAAGAACGAGATGTACGGAAAGGTCTGCAAAGGACTCCTCTGTTGCAATAAGCCCAGGCGTCGGGAGGCCGCTCTTAGATAAACGGGAAAATAAGAGAGAGAGAAATCTTGTAGAAGCTCGATAGAGACTTTGTAACCGGATTTTATGAGACGGCGTCCGAAAGCAGATCCTAGCTCGTAAGAAGACAGTATGTATGATGAAGGTTCGTGACAAAAAGCTTCGGTTTTCCTATTTCCTCCTCACACATTTTCTTCTGCAATTTTTAGAGCTTTCTGTTTTACTTCTTATATTTACTGTTTCTCTTTGCTTCACACGATCGCGAAGATATTTATGTGGAGGGACTCATAAATATGTAGTGTTTGTTATTCGATTGGTACACGAATAGGATGTTAATTAGCTCTGCCCTTCGGGCTCAGAGCCAGACCCAGCGGTATTTTTAAGTATCCGATCTCTATCTATCTACTGCATAGTCACGTCCAAAATTTGCTTCATTTTGTCGTCTCGATCCTTCAACTGACTCTCACCCAAGACTCCATATGCCCCTTCAACCTGCTTCACCAGCCTCTCCTGCCAATCCCCTTCGCCGAGGTTTACCTTCCCTGCATCATCCCAACATGCTTGCACCGTTCCGCCGATCTTGTCAAAAAAGGCCCCCAGTCCCTGTCCGGCCCCTCCTCCGGCATGGTAGCTCCAGAATGGACCATGGACAGCCCAGCGTGGTCCCAGGCTTTGCTCGACAATCCGGTCGATATCTGCTGCCGATGCGACGCCCTGCTCGACGAGATATGCGGCTTCGCGTAGTAAGGCCATGGCCAATCGATTGGCAACAAATCCCGTTACTTCCTTACGCAAGATGACGGGCTGTCGACCTCGCGAATTCCAATAGGCCAGAGTTCTTTGTACGAGTACATCCTCCTCCGTCTTCTCACCCGAGGTCGAGGCCTTATCCGCACCTGAGGTGGAGGTGACTAGTTCGAGGAGAGGCATGATATGCGGGGGATTGAAGGGGTGCAACACGAGCAGTCTCTCCGGCTGCAGCATCAGGGCCCCTTGGGTGGATGCGGTAATCCCGGATGTACTCGTCCAGAATAGAGCCGATATCGGAGCATTGGCTTCGATTTCGGCCCATATTTTCTGCTTGAAGGCTACGTTCTCCGGCCCTTGCTCCTGCACGAGGTCGGCGTCTTTCACCGCGGCGGCCAGGGTCTCGGCAAGCACGAGTTGCCCGGATTCGAGCAGCGAAGACACGGTAGGGGCCGTTGCGTACGACGCTTTTTGGGCAGTTGATGCCCAGACATTTGAGAGGTAGCCTGAAGGAGAGATCACGATGTCGGTTAAATGGCTTAGGGCGTGAGTAGGCGTTGGGCGGCGACCTACCTGGTAGAGTCTCATCGATATACTCCTTTAATTGAGGCCGAGGGTCATAGATGCTAACTCTTGTTTTCCCTCCCGATGCCGAGATTGTCATGAGGTGCAGAGCTGCAAATGATAACCCGATGGTTCCGGTACCAATAAGGGCGGCATTGTATTCATAGTTTGACATGGTGGCTGGACAAATGGGTTAGCTTTGGATCATTTCAACACTTTCAGGACTGCGGGATTGCAATGAAACCGACTTAAGTGTTATGCCAGTATATCTTCCTGCACGTATGGATCGGTTGTTGATTGCCGGCTTCCGATGATGTATATGTTTGATGTAGATGAGGTGTCAAGAAACCACACGCAAACCACGTCATCTCAGCGAACCTCGGTTACTTTCTTTCCAGACTCTTTTGTACTTGATGATCTAATCCCAACCAGATGACCGAATCGGACCAATCAGCCGCAGCCTAACGTTGAAGTTTAACGTTAGAACGGTTTAGTAGAGCCACCAGCAGACAAGTTGATATTGAAGGGATTGAGAACGCGGCCCCAAAGAGAGTCGCTCTCGAGGTGCATGATAGTCTGCGGCTGGTTTGTCTTGCAGTAGAAGACCGCACCAAGGGATCGCAGGATGGAAGTCATATGGCAGTCCTCCTTATCCTTGACCAATGTCGCTAACTTGACGACAAGGCCTACCATTAACGCCTCAAAAAGAAGGAAAATAACAAGAAGGATGAACGAGGGGTAGAAAGGGGGAAATGACCTAAACGACGAACTTAGTGTGAAGGAGATCCTTCTGGGTCGCCGTGAAGCCGTCTAGCTCGCGCGGCCACGAACTTCATTCGAAATTAGGTGATGTGTGGACTGCATGATGGGGCAGATCAAGGACTGGAACGTTAGAACCTATATCGATCAGGATGGGTGCTCGTGGTACACAGCTCAGGTCGCGTCCTTGTATCTCGTCGCGATGATTATCGAATCTCCGGACATGTCTCTACGCGTTGTTTATCAGTCAACCTCACAGGGAATATAACAAATTCAGTAGGAGATGGGGGAGCAAGCTAATTCTGGCTGTCTGCAAAGAAATTCCACATCTGCGTCGGGGATCGGTAGCTTCTTCAAGGTGTAGTGGAAGGACTTCTTGCTAGACATTCCCCTATTAGCTGCAGAAGGCCTTCGCGCAGTTCCGAAACTCTATGGAGAACATGTTCCCGATCGGGACGATATCACGGACTTTAGATCCGGGGCGATGGCGGGCGGCAAAGCAGTTTGTCTCTGGCATATCAGGTGGAGAAGCTGATTTGTTTCTACAACTATACACTGAGGATAGCCGTGGCGGGGCCCGCGGAATTGGCAAGGGGCTAGGCAAAGGCGTTGTTGGATTCACAACTAAGGTTTTGTCCGGTCAGTTTGCTTTCCAAAGTTCAACTTGCCTTGATGAGAAACTAACCGCGAGTGCAGCCCCCCGTTAGCCTCATTGCCGACTCGTTCGAGGGAATCTATCCCGATATTCAGAGCCTAGCCCCACAAGGTGGGAAACATTTAGACCCACCAGTATGTGGAGTGAACATACCTGCTTCAAGTCGAACTGGCCAAGGAGGGTTCCTGAGGCATCGGTTTCTTAATGAGAAGCGGTTGGTTGGCTTGCACAGGCCATTGGCTCTATTATTTGCTGAGTCAGCTTGTTTGCAGCCGCTCTCTTCTGATGGATTCTCTACGCTCTTAAGGTGTGATGTGCAGATCAAGTCCGATGATTCAAGTCACGTCGTCGCGAACAACGAAAGAAGATGGTGTTTCATTGCGATCACCCCGGCTGCACACGCTCATACTTGCGTAAGGAGCACCTTACCCGTCACCAGCGACAACATTCAGTAGTCCCAGAGTTTCCCTGCCATGTCTGTTCCTAGACATTTTCAAGGAAGTAAGCAATCGCTCTAGCAGGTGACTTAATGCGATCTACTAGTCAATGCGGGCAGCTTTTCAGATTAACCTTGGCTTTCCGGCAGCGATATACTTCGTCGTCATCTGCTGACGCATAACACTTCCGGAACACCCGGGAGAGCATCACAGGCGTGCCGGCCTTGTAACGCTGCGAAGACGCGATGCGATGGCCAAGGCCCGCAGTGCGCCCGATGCCGCACGCGGAATATCGTGTGCGACTGGCCGCATCAAAAACGGAAACTTTCAGATTCCCAGACCTGTTCAACTAATTTGGAGACGGAGCAGCAGCCTAGACTCGATCAACCCGTAGTGGATGCAGCCTCTTGGGGCCCCTTTTTGGACATGTATTTCGACCATATCCACCCTAGATGGCCAGTATTACATCGCGAGAGCTTCATGTCAAAGCAGCAACCTCCCATTTTGCTTCGTACTGTTGTGACGATAGGACGGTTGCTCGGTGGTGCGGCCTCAGAAATGGGAGCAGAAGCTAGACTAGACCTTGAAGCGCTCATCAAACGTACAAGACATGAACTGGTAGGTGTCTAAGGAAATAACTCCTGCTCGTCGAAATGATATAGGGTAATTTAAGGTTCGCTAACAACTTCCCCCCCCTTTGCCCCCCTTGCTAGCCCGAGTTAGTGCAGAAGGCGAACTGTGGGGTGTTACACCTCTCGCCCGAGCTACTTCCTACTCTTCAAGCCATGTTTCTCCAAGCAGTCCTGCCATTACACTTAGGCCACCAAACCGCTAGTGAGCTGGGATCAGTGCCCAGCATGCTATTCCACGTCCTACAGCGGATTGGGGCTTTCAAGCAAAGCATTATTCACACTGGCACCAGGCGAGACTGGCTGTCCAGTGAGCTCTATCAACGGTGAGTACGAGCACTATCGCCGCCAAGATCTCGAACTCATTTAACCGGATGTAATGCTGTTAGTTTTGTGCTCTGCGTAATCAAGCTCGAAATCATAAAGCATTCGGACAATTCGGGAAAACTTGGCTTTCCCCCTCATATAGACCCGCTCACGATACGCATCAAGATACCCTTGCCTTTATCCATGTGGGACCAACCATCATGGAATCCTCTAGACGCCTCGATGCAGGATATTGATGACGAACAGGAGGAAAATAATCTTTTAATCATTGGTAGTATTTGCGAACGGCCGGGGCTTCGTGGAAATATGGTTCCCCTGTTTGCTCTCCGGTCTTTTGATGAAACCCTGGGCAAGGCCATTGAGAGCTGGTGCAACCCAAACAAAGCTAGGCCAACAATGTCTTGAATTGTTCTATTGCACTGCTGTTGCACTCCGCTTGGAATAGAGCCCCGGGGTTTCCGTGACTGTTTGCTAAGCAGAGAGGCAAATTTTCGGTTAGAATCTCCCCCCGGCTCTCCAACTCAACGGTGATGAGGTTTCGTATGTGTAGCCGCCATCCTCCCCACGCAGTACCACTTTTAAGGGCCAGACGCAGTATATAGATCCAGATCAAATGCAACTTTTATCTTCCATACTCCATGTTGCATTTAACTTAGTCGGTGTTAAGTCGGCCATCAGCTATGCTAAGAAAAGGGAGGCGAGCCCAATAATTTCTTAACGCGGGAAGAAAGCGTTCAATCAGCTGCCATTGGCCTTGTCTAAATACATCTGACATATCATCGCTTCATGGTTCTCACAGAGGAGCGTAATTAGAGCTATACTTATTATGCTCACTAAAAATTATCCATCCCACCGGTTCACGTCAATGTTGTTGGATCAGGCCGGATTATTAATGACCCAGATTAGTTATCCGCAAAATCACAGGTTGCTGAGGAGAGCCGGTGGGACGGGTTCGACGGCGGCGATGGGTATTTAAGATGTTCGAGAGCCTTCCACTGACCAGTCCTATTTCTCTATATGCAGACCGTTTTAGCTTCTCCAGAAAAAAAATATTTGCACCATGGTTGAAAATTTTAACTATATCAAAGCCTTGCAGCTTGCAAGTTTGTTGGGTTCAACCCACATGGGAGGTGCGCTTGCTTTCCGCACAAGTTGGATTGTGACAAGGATACAACATACAACCAAGCTTGTCTTACATAATACTTACAAGAAACTATGAATCAGGATTCCATTTTGCTTCCGATTCCGTTGCACTTCCCAATATACTCATCCTGAACGATAAGCCATCGATGGTTAAGTCATGGTTTCGCGGTTGGGACGTTGGTCGTAGGTATGGGCCTACTTTGATTTTTAGCCCAGCTGTCGGTTTTGCATTGGTTGCTTGGCAAGGTGAGCAGGCCCCCACCCCCTTTAGTTTTGGACTCGGAATGCTGATCGGATGATCTCATCATTTACAGAGGGGTCGCAACACCCGGCGTTCCTCTATAATGCTGCAGCATCCGCATTTCTCGCATTGGTGGTTCCGTTCACCCAGTTTGTTGTTTTTCCGATCAACGATGAGTTGCTCGCCGAGAAAGAACGTGTACTCGCGGCGGAGAAAACTCGAGACGGAAATAACAAAGGCTTTAGCTTAGAGATTACAAGGGATTGGGTGCGACGTTGGAAGAAGGGTGATGCTTTCCGAATGGGACTGGTGCACCTTGCCATTCTAGCAGGGGCGATTGCAGTATTCAAATCTTAACAGTGGCTAGGATCGAGTCCCATCATGTATGTAGTCTAGATTGAGGTGGCTTGGGACGGGGGGGAATTCATTGGCTCATTCATTGGCTCCCATTAACAATCCCATGTTTATTCCTAATTCTTACCATTGTGAGAAAGGGCGGCGGCATTGGCGTTGCAACCAAAGATCTGAACCCTGGACGCCCAGATATGGCGTTGGCGATCTTGCCAGAAAGCGGGGTCAGGTTTGCTTTGTTGTTCACCAGGACACGTGACTGGAGGATGATTGGAGGACCCCCTCCATGCGATGAAGAATCACTCGAATCACTTTCAAACCTCGATTTTGTCTTCCGTGTTGACTCATTTCCCTGAGATCTATTGGGGTTCCTGCGAAACAGAGCGTCCTTTTGGTAGTAAGACCCTCTCTTATCAAGTCATTATGGAGCCTCCGGTAACGGTTACATCGCCGCCTGCGGCTTCCCGCCTGCCAGCCGAGACCCTCATAGCAATCATGAGCTTTTTCGTGCCGACTGAACCTGTTTCCACGCCAGCCACCACTGGGGGCCGACTAGAAGTCAAGCCTTATGTTGATGAATACCGCCGAACACTTTTGAATTGCTGTTTATCATCTCGGCTACTACTTCCAGCAGCTACCAGCTGTCTTTATTATACAGTGACCATTAAGAATTACCGACAACTCCTCTGTTTCTTCCGAACACTCAATACGGTACCATCAACTCCAGACCTAGTAAGGTCATTCTCCTGGCTTGGTGCCCCGCCGAATAAATATCAACCGATCGAAGACAGCTATCTTTCTTTGTTTAGAGAGTGTTGTCAGTTGATACCTCGACCCCTTTCTGAGTTCGACCTCTTTATTATGCGCCTCATGTCCCTTGACAAGCCAGATGCGGAAGCCTGGGGTGTACTCGGGTACATCCTTTTTAAACTTCCCAGAATCGAGTCTCTTACTACAACTGTCAATCATTTTACCACTCCGGGTCCATCAATAGATGAAGTGACAGCAAGTTATCTTGCAGCAGGCCGCCCACCTGAACATCTAGAGGCCTGGATAAGACGCACCAGAACCAAACATTATATCCCCGAGTTAGCTGCTTTCGACACGGCCTACGCCGGCATGAAGCGCATGACTCCATGGGCGCCTGAACACGTTCCCTTTCTACCAAATCTCAGGACTCTAATCCTAGATCCAGCCGGCATGAAAGACCTGGAAGGCGACCCCAGCGCTATCATAGTTCGCAGTTGTGTTTTCGGTTCTTCCCAGCTTCGCAGTATCCAGATTAGTGGTACTTTTGACCCGTCTAGGTTGTTTTCGCTTACAAGGGCTGCTGGGTACTTCCCAACTGAGGTGGGAAAGTCTGTGAGGGACATAGTCTGCTATGGCTTGAATGGCTCTGTCCGTCCATTCCAATGTTTACCAGAGGCATTTCCGAAATTGGTCTCGCTTCGCCTGTGTTTCGAGGATGGATCCGATGCATTCCAGTCTAATCTCAGCCCACTTCGCAGCCTAGGAGGAACACTTCGGGTTTTAGCCGTCACTGGCACGCCGGAAAAGTTGTGGAATTGGGTCCATCGCCACAGTCTTACGACTGATCTCCGATATCTGGTTACTCTGCAGCATCTCACAATTGATTTTGCCTGGTTGGTTCCAATGAGGAGCCCTCTCGCTGCTTTCCAGATAGCCACTCTCCTTCCACGGTCCCTTTTAACCTTGCATCTTATCGACTACTGGGGTGTCCCCACCAAATTCTTTTTAAAGTCCGATGGCCACGGCCAGTCGGGAAGATACCACCCACCCCCTTTTGCCTTGGTGCCGCTCGAATACTTCGCCCGAGTACTTAGAAATTTGCACCAAAACTGCGAGTCAGCTACATTACAGCTTCAGGACGTGCGACTCTCTTCGCCGTGCTTCTCTGGTAACCACGCCAGTGGGACACCCGAGGACGACTTCAGAGTTTTATGGGCAGAGAAATTCGGGGCACTTGGCGTTGCCTTTTCAACAGAGGCTATTGAAGTGTCACATGCGAACAAGCAATCATGGTGGGAAGACTCTATCCCGGCGTCACACACTGAAACGGAAGCGTGAATGTAGGCGGAAAATAGCGAAATCAATTGACACCCTAGCTAGGAATATCCCTTACCAAAACGAGTGACTCACTTAACCCCCGAACCATCTCTATTGTATTCCCCTAACCCTATTCCCACCGGGTCTCCAATTCTCAACCTTCCAACTTACCTGACTAATTGACTCCGTTGGCCCAGTTGACTCCGTTGGCCCAGTTGACTCCGTTGACTCCGTTGACCCCGTTGACCCCGCTGTCATCATTATCCACTCCCTCCTGGTGACCGGAATGCCTATCCCCTGGGCAAAACACATCCTCGGTTCCATAATAACGAGTTCCCTCGCAATGGCTGCAGGGAAGCTTCGGGAAACCCATGCCCCTACAGGGATCGCAATACATAGAACCAACCTCTTCACCTCGCTCATTGTAAACGGCGGTATTTCCCTCTCCGTTGCAAGTATCACATGGAATGGTGCTGAAGTCTTCCCCTTCCCCAGATCCACCACAGTCCTCACAAAGGAGTGGTCTCTCAATGAGAGGCGCCGGGCCGTAGCGAGCGGAGGAGCATTCCTCGCACAACTCAGGAAGCACGCGATGGGGCATATTGGCGTAGTCGACTGTGTTTCGGGATGTTGATGGTCCGAGATGGATATGTGTACGTGATTTGATTTGAGTGTTCTTTTGAATACCACAGGGGGAAAAGAGTGGAAAGTGAAGAGAGAATTTAGTGATTGAGAAAGGGTCGTTCAAGTGTGGACTTGGAGCGTTGTTATATGGAGGGATTGTCAAAATTTCTGAGTGGCTTGAGTGTGGTGGTTGAGGTGCGATGGAGAGAATGAATTTTTGAGGTTTCCAATCGGGATCATCTTGGGTTTATATACACGCCCGTTTCTGCTGGAGGCGCCGTTAGCATGAGATTCGTTTCTCATCAGTCTTGAGTTGTCTAACCAACCCTTGGAGCAGATGTTCCAAGATGAGCCCTCGTGCCTCAACATTAGCCGTGGCATATTTTTTTTTCCATTTTCACACTTCTACATTTCCAATGGATATGAGTCAGTTGCCGGAAAAGGTGTGGCTCGCGGACACCCCAGGAAGGGAGTAGGAATGTCTCAAGACGACCAACTGCATACGGACTCTCGAATGAGATTTCAGATACTTTGGGTCTTGTGGACATACTCACACCTTCACAACCTGCGCCGCGGGGCTAAGGCGGTTAGTGAATCCAACAGGCGCGGAGGGATCAGCTCCAAAGCTATCATATCTCATGATGCTACCTTCGTTAGTCCTATATGGACCGGTCCAGAACCTGCGTGCTTGAAGGTGTGGGTGGTATTAGAATCGGTCACAAGATGAGCCTCACCGGAGAAGGCCCATCCAGAAGCCATGAAGGGTGCGCAGCAATGCCAACAGGGTGGGATGATGACCCCATCATCCCTCAAAAAGAAAAAAGGTCTTAGTAGATAGTGTGGGTGACAGAGTGGGTGGCTTGTCCGACGACACCTTAGACGATTGGGCGGGTGAGTGAGATTCGGTCTTTAGCCGCCGGCTATGGAGCAACAGCTCGAATGATACACTTGCCAATGGCTCGCGAATGCAAAGTTGATCGAGCTTGGCCATGGGTCCAGGGGCAGGCCGGGCTCCCTCCTCAAAGGCGAAGCGTCACGGAACTTGGTCCGGGACCATCTAGAAAAATAGAAATCTATTCTAGTCGTGCGGCTTTCCACTTCAACTTCGGAGGGGGTCGCATCGGCGGGATTGTGACTGCGAGAGCAGAAGCGAGGGGTGGTGCTCAGGTTTGTCGCCGATGCGCGTACGGTGGGATTTCATTGGCCCATTTCAGAAACACGACCCGACCGCTTGGAACCGCAGGCGAGTAGCTCAAACCAGGAGCCAATAAGAATGCAATTTTTCCGTGAGGGTGTGAAGGTTTGTGTCCCCAACCCGCAAAGATCGAACAGACTGCTCAGAGGGTTCCACTTATTTCGGAGGGACACATGAGACAGACCATGACGGGGTGGGTGGCCCGCCAGCGTCAAGAAGCGCTGGCCCAAAGTTGAGCCACGAAATGTGACGAGAAATCAGCCTATTTTTTGTGAAATGGAAATACTACTCAGAAAGTCCAAGGTGGTGGTTGTAGGAGATCCATCCAAAGCCACTCCTGAATCGGCCAGTAAGGGACGCCGGCGATAACCACGAAGCAATGAACGACGTGAAGGATTGTATCGTGGGAGTTCTTGCTATTTAGGCTGCAAGAATTCTGTCCGGGATGATCGATTCATGT
Organism: Scedosporium apiospermum; assembly: GCF_000732125.1. NCBI lineage: Eukaryota > Fungi > Ascomycota > Sordariomycetes > Microascales > Microascaceae > Scedosporium > Scedosporium apiospermum. The sequence continues at coordinate 178,080 of NW_015971806.1, forward strand.
CGCAATCACATTCGCCATCACATTCTCATCACATTCTCCCAGTCATTTTGATCTCGTATCAACAGCATTACCAACCAAGTCTCTTTCCTTGATTACTTGTCCCTTCTAACCGTTTACATCATGCGTGAGTATTCCGTTATGGTCAGATGCTGGCTTTTTAGATGAGACTAACCCAATGTTATAACGTCAGATGCCATTTCCCTCACCTACCTTACTTTCTTTCTTCCTGTTCCAATCGCCGTCTTCTATGGTAAGTTATATGTCTCTTGATGATAAATTAATTTTTGTTCCAGAAATGCTGAGTATATGAAAATTCTAGCGCTCTCCCTTGCCGGGTGTACTTCGACATCTCCTGCCCTCCCGTCGATTTATCTTGCGAGTGTCGACACGTCATCCGGTCTTACGGTCCGCATTGGCTACTTTGGTATGGCTTCTTGTTTCTCACTGGTTGGACCGAAGTTGTTTTTCAATATACTGATAATCACAAGGTGCCTGTGTGCTACTCAACAGTACTCTTTCCTGTGTTACCACACCATATGGAACCTCTCCGGCGGATGCAGGTACTGCTCTTGGGCTTCCGGCGAGTCAGCCGTTGGCGCAAGGCGAAGAGACTAGGCAGCAAGATTCCCCTCTGCAAATTGCCTTCGACCTACAGAGGAAGATATTTCTCAGTCTCATTGCAGAAGCGGCGGCCCTGTTCGGCTTTAGCCTCCTCCTCCTCCTGCTCAGTCTTTATGTCGCGAAGAAAAGCGGTGCTGCCACCGAAAACACTTTTGGCAGCCGCTTTCTACACCGTTCCCCAACCATATTCCTCAATATTTCCACTGGGCTTGCCCTCGTCGTGGCAGTCTCAATCACACAAACGGGCAACGCCTTGGAATATGTGAGTTCTCGAGAAGCGGGTGGGCTGCAGGTCACGGCGGGCAGGGTCATTCAAGTTTTGCAATGGCTTGCGTTTGGATTTTCGGCCTTGTTTTCTTTCATCACAAGTGTTCGATGGAGCAGGCAAAGACGCGTTGGATTGGGCGTTCAGAGTACTCCCTTGCGTCTGCCTCCTAAGACGACCGCAGCAGGAGTTCAAGTTCACCCAAATGCACTTGCGCGTAAGCCAGTTCCAGCTCAGCAGATTCCAATGAGGCCTGCAATTCAGAACGCTCAAGCTCCTGCCATATTCCCCCAAATGGGCCAAATGCAAGCAATTAGGTAGGCCCAAGAAAGCCCGCTTACGAAGGCATACGGAAAGCGGTTAGGTTGCGATCGAATGCCCGGTCTCTTCCCACGGTCAACCCTATCATCCTAGATGTGTGTGTTGAGTTAGTTTGTCACATGTTGTCGATAGTTGCAGTATAAGGCGTCAAAATTCATGCTTTGTTTTCTTTTCCATTCCATAATATGAAATGTTTTCTCCAGTCCTAGGTATATAAATTTATTGTGACGCTCCATCCCAGTATGCTGTCCCAATCTTACAGATCCTCGCATGTAATTCCGTACCAGTCTGTGAACGTCAGCCTACTATTATAGTCCTATATCAAGTACTAAGTAAATATAGTATCAGCTTTAGGTTATCCCAGAGACATAAAGACAGTACCACAGATTCTTACATATAATTTAAGTCGAGGAACAGTATAAGAAGGACTTTACTTTACAACCACTGTGATGGGGAGAAAGGTGACTGTGGGGAAGAAGATGCAGTCCTTCTTCCTGTGAAGAAGAGGGCGAGGGGTGGAGAAACATTATTCCTTGCCACAAAGCTGGCAATAGCTATCTTTTCTTTCCTCTCATTAGGGACAGTTACTCTTTTAGTTCTTCAAGTTAGTACTTCTTGATTCAATTGACCTCATTCTTACCCAGTTCTTATGGATCTTCTTATGTGGTGACTCCAGATCGTTTTACTACTTGTTTTGTGTGCCCAAGTGTCCCCTATTAGACACTTACAAGATCCTTCCACCTCTCCCTATTCAGAGGTCCCTTTCTTGTGTGTTCTGGTGTTATTTCCATTGATCAACAGAACCGACATCTGTCCATTCCTGTGCGGGGCCTTGCAGCAGCTTCTTGCAGGAATTGTTCCAGACTATTGACCACCTGTTTCCTTTTTCGTCTTTGTGATGAGCGGGTAGGCTGCACTGCTCCATTTCACCGCCCTTTGCCAGGGAGCAACTTACAAGGCCGACAGAACTGGCCGAGCAGGCCGGCGTGGCAAGCATTGGGCCTAAGCACACTAGAGCAAATCTCGAAAGGCTTGGGACGAGGCTTTCTAACAGGACATAATTATGAACAATAGAAATGAGATTTATTTCATCCTAACATTATTTCACATAACTATACCTCTATCTTATTGGCAAAGCTGTGATCAAAAGATTCCAATAGTGGCTGATTTGTTCTTCTAGATAATGGCAGCCTCAGATCATGTTAGCTGGAAAGCTATGGAACTGGTTTTCTAGGATTGCCGCCCCGGTTCACGGCCAGCAGTGCCGTTTCCAACAAGTCTGCTATAAACTTACACCCCATAGGTTGAGGGAGGCCTGGGAGGAATAAACTTCAACAATCGGGGTGTGCTCTCCTAAAACCCATCCCTGTTTAGAAGTTGGATTTTTTCTTACTGGTTGGTCGTGACTCTGATCCATGGCCAGTCAGACACAGAGCCAGCACGCACACAAAAAGGCTATAACAGCTTCATAGATTCATTCCAATCGCTCTATTCTTACCCTACCTTCTTGGACTCCATGCGCAAACAGGGGAAGCAAGTCAAGAGGCGTGATGAATGAATCATATGTCCGTGAGAATACGCACTCGGCGCAAGATCAATAAGTTGTATTCTTGCCCCGATGCATCTCTACTTTCCCCTTAGGCCGATGATCTATGTGATGTCCCTCATGTTAACCGACAATGTCAGGTAGTCGGTATGGATAGGATTCTACTTACACTTCTGAGGTAGCTCACAATGTGTGAATATACTGAAGAACCTCGATGGTGCCTTCCATTGTGGGTACTTTTGGCCATCCCTTGCCCTGGACAATGTGTGCGAACAATGCGTCGTATGTGGATATTCACCAACCTGGCTATCAATTGGTTTCCCTAGAAGAATTGCTCGGTGGAGCTTTCTCCAGGTAAAAGCGCAGTGGGAGTCGTGGTATTCCAGTGAGACGTAGGTGGGATTCGGGCCACCTGTTCGTCTCATGACCTCCTCCGACAGCTCCTCGTTGCCCTCGGGGTCGGCATACCAGTGCCAATCGCCGTGTTCCATGAATTCTCTCTCAAGCTCCTCATCGTAGCAGTCGGGATGTACCCAGGCTCCGGGTATAAAGTCGAAGACGCAGCCGTTCTTGAGCGCTTCCTCCGAAGAATTACCACAATGTCCCGACCCAAATGTTTTGGAAAGATATGGATCGGAGACAGTAGCTGGAGAATAAAGACCTAGAAGGTAGAAAAAAGCGGCAAAGATTAGGCCAGAGATGGCATAAAGAATGAGGATGGTAGATCGTCGCCGTGTCATCTGATGCTTGTCGCTCGCAGGAAGGGTGAAGCTGGAGGCTTCAAGACTGCTAAGAGAGTCGTCTCTCTCATATCGGAGCTTCTGATAATCATTGTCGAGTAGTTTGTGCTTTTGCTCTTCCATTTTGAACAATGGGAGAAGCTGAGAACAAGAGGGGCATGCCGCTCTCTGCCAGGGAAAATAGAACTGCCCTGAGAAGCAAAAGTGTATATGAGATGCCAGATTTCTTGTCTTCCAGATCTAGCGACATGGTTCCATACTCTGTGCTTCAGAATAGCTGAGAAAGGTGCACCACAATTATTGCCGAAGTACTGAATACTTCTCTGTGACCTCTACGCCCAGACAAAAGTACCAGACGCCAGCGTCTGTGCCATACCTCCTATCGGGTGCAGGGATTTCTTGTCTTCCGGAGCTCCTTGTCGCTGATGCTCCCTGTGTGAGCCGAAGGGTGGGAGTTAGGGGTGGGGCGGAGAGGATGCGACGCGACGAGGACCCGTAAGAGCCGCGCGTGGCATGGAATCCTCCCCTCCTCTGTTACGTTGATTGGGCAGAATAAAGGATCGCGTCCGAGGAAGCGGGGGTCCTCATCCGCTCAGCGGAAGGAATCGGCCCTGTTGGTCTTGGGCTCCGGTCATACCAATCCATCTACCAGAGCATGATTGGAAATAGCAAAGTTCCCTACAGCTCGCACGTCCATGGTGAGTTCGCAGATGGCGAAAAATGCCTAACAATGGCGCAGGCATTTACCGGACCAGTGAAAACTAATACCAGGGCTGTTGGTTGGCGGGGAAAACAACGCCAAACGGGGGCACAGCGCCCAATCAGAGGAACTCCAATGCAAGGGTGGTCTTACTCGTGCCGTGCCGCTACCTGTTCTGCAAGTCCTTTTGTCTTCAATGCATTCAATGCATTCAATGCGCATTCAATGCATTCAATGCAAAGCAGCTACGCCGCACTCCCCGTCTGGGAAGGCACGCCGATAGGTTACGCAGGACTACACTCAATTTGGCGCTCATAGCAAAAGTGCCGTAGTCCGAGAATGCAGCACCGATCTCCATCCGGAGAGATAAGAAGGCAGAGGTGGCAGCGCAGGGCGAGTTGAGCCGACCCTCCATCGCATGGAGACACCGATGGCGGCATGGAAAACCCGACCCCGCTGGGGCGGTGAGATGATAGGGAAATGGAGGTCGGGGATTCGAATGAGAACCCACATAGGAGTGTAGTGTAGATAGTCCCCGCCTGGCCCAGAACGCTTAGTGTATGTGTTTGTGCCACCTTACGACATTAAGGGAATGCGTCAGCCGAATGGTTAACGTCCGGTGGGCAACATCCTACTTGCCTAGCCGTGGAGGATTTTTTTGATACCGATTTCGTCGCCTGGTGGCATTCAGTGTGTCTGACATGGCGGGCGTGTGGTCGAGGGCTTTTTGGAGCTAGATTGTGGGGAGGGGAGAACTATAGGAGACCATCATCATGTTGCCGTAACGAGTTATGCCCGTGCCATGGTCGGGGATGCTAGATGGTGACCATTTCGTAGCAAAAAGAGTCGCCCGTCAATAGCTTTTGTTCGACTTTCCTTCCTTCTTTTCTCTGTCTCGGTCTAAGACACAATGAATTTAGACCATTGCTAACATCGCGTTGGCCTTGAACCTTTTTCTCACGCCAATACTTTTACACCACCCAACTTCCTTGGTTCATATCTTGTGATGGCTGCCAAGGAAGAAACTTTATTCTCGGAACAACGAGACAGTTTGCTCCGGGACTACAACAAACAAAGCTCGGAAGAGAACGACGCCGACGTTCCACAACCTCCCCAACTGCATATCCAGTCGCGGGCTCGCAGGACCCGACGCTTCCATTCACTCATAATCTTCCTTCTCCTCGCTACTTCCGGCGTCATCGCTGTCATCTTCATCGGCATTTTCGCCAAAAGCCAGGGCCCACATCACCACTTTAGACCGCTCAATGCTTCGGCGAACCCCGACCAGAGTTTTACCGAATCGATCGACTGTGGTCGAACGGCCGCTGAGGCCCGCGAACGAGGCTGCATATTCGATCTCATGCTTTCGACATGGATCCACGAATCTTGCTCTGACCGCGAGTTGATGAATAAATATCTTCTTGAGGGAAACTACACATACTACTACGATGAGAATATGGAGCATCAGATGCCTGAGGAAGAAGTTTGGCGTGGCGAGTATAGAACTATTTGGACCCAGGCCGAGTTCCATTTTCGACATTGCGTTTACTTGATGGACATGCAACTACGGTCGTACAAGACAGGGCGGCCAATCGAGGTGTCGATATACAACTTTGGCCACACAGATCACTGTGTTAACTTGACCCTTGGTCCAGATTGGCGTGGAAGAATGACAAGACTGCACGCATTGGTCGGAAAATGCGGGTTTCCAAAGATGACATAGCTTTCTTAGTACTATCTAAAGCCATTGAGATATTCCTCAGAAATTTCGTGTACTCTACTACATAGATCAATGATAGAACTAAGTTGGCAACTCTCTGTATTTTTCCCACCGAGTAAGGCCTGCCGCTCCCTCCCTCTTGGTAACAGGGCCCTAAGCCGGTTGGCTTCAACTCTGGCACCATTATTTTCTGGGAGCGACGAACATGCCGCGACGTGATATACCGAAAAGAAAATGCGGAACGAGTCAATTCTTTTGGCTGCCAACTTCAATTTCTAATCCAACCATCAACAAGAGTTTTTAATGGGCGGAAGGTCAGGCAATGCATTCAGATGATATTGGCACAAACCCTGTAGTGACATGTACCCCTGTACCCCGAAGTCCTTCGTTCATTCTATTGCCGCTCAACCTACATGATGATCTTTGTACCAGGATTGGCCCCGTTCAGGTGATTAGGGTTCGTCTTATTCGGATTCATGAGCCTGTACCAGTCATCGGCGGCGGGTAACTCCTTGACTCCCGGCGGCTTCCTGACGATCTTCGTGTACCTATCTACGTCGAGGGTGTTTTCCAGGTTCCAGCGCGTTATGGCGTCAAAGTCGACACATTGGCGGTTGATGCTGAATATCGGGAACGGTCTTTCGTGATTTTCGACCCAGTGGTAAGTGACGAGGTTGAGGTTGCCGCTGCACCGGAGCTCTTGCATGAGAATGTCGACGCAGTGATCAATGTGAAACTTCCATTGAGGCGTCTCGCGACTCTTGAAAGCCTCGGGATAGAGCTCTCCGTGTGCTAGTTTTCGGAGCGAGTTCAAGCAATGGAGTTGGTGATAGACGTCGAGAGCAGCCACGTAAGCGTCGTCGCCGAGGCCCCAATCTTTATCGTCTAGCTTTGCAGCCGTGGACGGGTCGACGCCCATGGCACGAAGTTGCCGTGCTGTTACAGGAAAGATTCGGTTTCTTGCATAGTCCTCCCATTGACTATCCGTCTCTTCACTGAATTGTCTGGCCATAGATGGGTTCTCGGGTGGCCAAAATGTGCCGTTTATCTTCTTGACCTGCGACTGGATGCGGAAAAGGTCATGAATAGGTGCTGGAGAAAGTTAATACTGATAACAAGATCAGTCTGGTGGGTTCCAGACTTAAAGACTGAGGCCTTACTGTATGATGACACTCTCCTGAATCTTGCGTTGAGTACAAGATAGTTGTTGTAGAACCACGTTCCGAAGAGCAATGTTGAGACAGAAAAGAGGACAAGGTTCAAAAGAGATAAACCAATAATGAAATTTCTCGTCGGTCGACTTGAAACTATCGATGATGTCTTCTCCATAAGCAAGCTATCATCTTCGCTCACCGAGGTTGAGTCTCTCGGCTCCGGCGCGCTCGAAATTCTGCTGTACTCAGTCTCCTTCATGACGGATACTCAGCAATGTCAAACGCTGAAGACTGGAGTAGTGACCGCTGAAGGGGCTTCTCGATTACACCGATCCTAAATGGATATTCCGGCCCTTCGGGCTAGGATTCGGTTAAAAGTTGGATGGTAAATTGATACCTCCGGCGTGCGGGCCAACATGGCCTCAGTTGGACGTCGTGTTTGGATGTGTCCAGGGATAGGACTGGGCCAGTGTTTGAGGGGTACGAGTGGTGTTATGCGGCGGGAGGCTGTAATTTGTTGGACGATCGTTTAGTACTGGTCTTGTGGGAGTGTTTACTGCAATGGTACGGATGCAATGGGATGCATGGATACATCCAGATGCATACATGATGACTGCATCAACATGTTTTGCCAAAGGAACTGCTACGGCATAGATCCACCTCGATGCTTCGCCACAAACGCCGTGTAACGTCTTGTGCATCCAAGAGCGGATGCGAAAACCTGACCAGTAAGACCAAGGCAAGCCCAAGGCAAGCCCAATATCTGCATGATCCAACAGGATATCGGAGTCTCCATGCCCCAGCTAAGCGGTGTTTTGGGAACACCTTGTCATAGCCAAAAAAAAAAAAAAAAAAAAAAAAAAAAAAAATTAACTCACGAAGTATAAGCATATGTGCATTAGCTATCCCCAGTGGAATCATGAAGCCTATATATCAAAGCGCCGAAGTACCCATATTGATTATACTCTTAATGGGTGGGATGTATGGAACAAATCAGCGGTGTCACCATCCGCCAGCAGCGTAGTAGATTTAGAAGCTAAGTTTGTAGATTATATGTATAAAGTCTCATACATCTGCCCACCTCCCCATCTTCCCATCTGCCCATCTTCCCTCAGATTCATCAACTATCGAACAATCAACAAGATTCAAGTCAGCTCTCCCTACGACTCCAACGTGTTCACCACTCTCCTTCTCACTCTGTTTTACTGCATCTCGGTATTCACAACTCTCGCCACTATGCAGACCTCTCGTTTCATTTCGGTGCTGGCCGTTTTCATTACTCTGGCTGTCGCCCTCACCGTTCCGCAGCAGGAGGAGCGTCGTGACGTGGATCTTGAATATGTTGCTGGTAAGATCGAGATTCCATCAGCTTCGCAAACAACCAGGGACTAGAAATAAGCTAATGAGTCGATGCAGAGTACAATGACAACAATGCCGTTGAATAAACTCTTCTTACTCCAAGCTCCCATTTCAGAAAGAGCTTTGTCAATTTATTCCTCTTTTCTGATAATGAAGAATGGGCAATGGAGAAGATGGCACTTGATGGGTACTGAGGGCTGATTGCGAGGGCTTCAGGAGAAAAGTTGACTTGAGCTATGAGGTAGTTTGGACAAATCTGGTGAGAATTAGCAGCATCCTTGCGCATCTGCGAATAGGTGATAATTGAGGGTTACGATGTATCAAAACCGCCTCGTCGCAATTGAAGCAATATGCAGTTAGTTCTGTCTAATGCTTTGCTAGCAACCGAGTGGTTCACGCAATGTGACTGTGACTTGACCTGCAGGGCCACTTTATATACTATTAGGAGTCCGAAAGGACGCCAAGAAGTAGGAATCGCAGGAACCAGACCAATACCACCATGCTTGCTGATCACCGCTGGTTTGAACGCATGAAAGGACATAGTACTTGCATGTAGGAATATATATAGCTGTCACATGGCGATGGAGTATGCCCTAGTGCGGCCCAGATTTCTATCTTTAGCTGCTTCATGCAAGTCAGTAGCACCATTTGCGCCTCGAATTCGTAAGCTTGAAATGCCCATAATATCAATTGTTGGTCAGGCAGCTGAAGGCGGGGGGGTCTGCCGCTTCTACACCGCACCGAGCCTTCCGACTTCTGGGTGGGATGTGGTGGGGAGTGTACTAGGAGAGTTCCTTCGACTTCATCCATCGTCCCCCTCTACTCGCTTCTGATTTGTATGCAGCTTTATTCTCCCTGTCGTTTCCCTCGGTCTCTTTTGCCTTTCACACTCTCCCCCTCTCCTTTTTTTCTGTCCGCATGGCGTGATTGAATCCCCAACGACGTCCCATCGCCAATTGCCGTCTACAGCCCTTGTCTTTCCTCCACGCAAATGGCTTTTTGTTTCCCCCGCCCAATAATTTGAGCTTTCCTATTCTTGCATTATCCGAATACATGTCGAAATGGCGGATCAATTAAGGACTCTTCTTACCCATGAACTATTTGAGACCCTGGTCAATGCCAAGCTCCCCTTCCCCATGACTGAGCCGCTTGACTTTGAGGATGTTGGCGAAAAGCAGTTCAAAGGCAAGGCCCCAATCCCTGATGAGGTGTTTGAGCGCATCTGGCCCGTTCTAGAAGCTCTGAGTAAGGTTGGGCTGTCGTCTATGCCGGACTTATTGCAGTTCCTCCCGCCACCCTCACGGGATGATTTCCCACGCCAGGCCCTGGGGCTGCAGCTACTTCTAGACCAGATGCCCAGGCATTTGTTAAAAGGCATTGATGGCCGCTGGAGATGCGCATACTTCGATGTCATCAGCGTTAAATACGCGCATACCTTGGACGCCCTACCCGACGAGCAAAAGCCGTGGGCATGGAGTCGCTGGAAGACATTTGCCACCCTTGACTTCTGGGTCCTTGCCCGAACCTGGCAAATTTGCCCTTTCGTCCACTCAGACGAGGCTTCAGACCAAGAACGGGCTCTGATCTTCTCTGAGGAGACCCGCAGAGTCGTCGAACAAGAGACTAACACTACCGATCCCCACCGTGAAGAGCGAGATGCCATCATGTCCAACCTTAATGGTGTTACCCAAATGATCAAGGAAGGACCACCTGGGTCTGGGGCTACCGTACAGACGTACGCGTATTGGATTTGCAAGCTCATGGACATCCATAAGCCCGTCGTGGACAAGTTTGGGCGTTACCCTTACAGAAATGCCTACTTTGGGAGAGAAAACACGCCCGAGGAAGATGCCTGGTTCGAGGCGCGGGGTGGATCTTTGAAGGCGCCCGAGGAACTCAAAAGCCGACTGAAACGGGACATAGATGCCGGGATTTGGACACCTCTAGGCGCTGGTCGAGATGTCTGACGCATGGCGGGTGGACCTTGAGTCAATGCTGAATACCCAAATCCTGAGTCCAACCCCCTCCTTTTCGCCCCTCAAGTTTCACTTGATCAAATTCAACACCATCATCTCCATTTTCATCCTCATCATCCAACTAGATACGATAATAGAGTGCTCTTCAAACCTTATACTCTCAACATCACTCTCTTCATTTACAGAAATAATTTCATTGATTCCTTGATTGGGCCCGCTATGTATGACGATGGCGTTACCAGTGCCTCAGTTGGCCGTTGTCTTGATAGCCAATTCTAATAGCACGATAATACCTGGACGTAGTCGTGGGCGTTTTGCAATGTCCACGGTACCGCCCAATATCGGTCGCTATAAAGGTTGGAAATGGACAAAATTAAACCCATATTTCACACTGTCAGTTAGTTCATTTCTGTTGAACTTTTAGATGGATTTGTGGATTCTGTGACACACCATGAGCCTGCTCGAACGAGGTTGTCACAGAATGCTCGGACGAGGACCAGCTCGAATCCTTGAGCTCAATTTGATCTCGGTATCGCTCTATCAAATCTGGTCGGTGTTAGGCGACGATAAGTAGAATATTGAGTTGAGGATCGGAGTAAAAGTCTGGCTGGTTGGCAAGGGGTTTGAATATGAGGAGAATAGGTCGAGGCTTTCCGTTTTGTTTTTCGTATAGAGCTCGCCTGAAATCTTTTGCCTTGCTTCCATCGATGGAGCTCAAGGGGCCGTGAAGAGTTTTGGTAGGCGGCGAGAGATGTGTTGAACGGGAGAATATAATGTTTTGATGTCTATGAGAACGAGTCACCGTAGGCTAGGTATCAAATTTTAGTTCGCTGTTCTGGATGGATGGACAGGAAATGACTGGCCTTGATGCATCCTTGAGATAGCCCTCCACTTAGAGGTTAAGGACCTCAACCAAGTCTGCAATAGGTTGGATAATTGACGTGGAGAAGGCGAGTCACCGTGAAGGTGGTGCAAGCAAGAGAAGAACGATGTGATATTAGTTTACGAGAAAGATGTCAGCATTGGACAAACTCTTTCTTTGAACCGCGCCTCGGTGTAACAGTTCTTTCGGATGTCGGGAAAATACTGATTTTAGGTGGGTTTTATCTCTTCCCAGACGCGAAGAGGGTTCTTTTTATCCCTGGCCAACGTTTCGTTTTCGTCTCATTCTCAACGACCGGTTCCAACTCGCCTCGGTACGAGTAACGACGGTTTGGGATGGGGTGACTCTACAGGTTCATGTGTCCGCCTAGGTTTAGTCTTGGGCTTGAACCCTCTCATCACGTTTTCGCGGGACGGTGGGCTACGTTTGTTCTCAACCGCCAACTATCTCCCAAAACACAAAACAGCTTGAGCACAAATCTTTACTTTTACAGTGAAATGGGTAGCCTTTCGCGTGCTGGTCTACAGCATAAACGGGAATCTGTAGGGATTAGAGACCTGCCCGTTGAGCTTTTGTTTGAGATCGCCCCCAACCTCGTCCTTGAGGATTTGGCACGCAACATGGACCCAACCGGCCATGGCTGCAATGCTGTGCCACAGGCTCTTCCCTATCAGCACGCAGCATAAACCACACACTTTTGCCACTTTCCAGAAGGCATGTCGCAAGTTCTTCCGTCGACGGCACAGGAAGTATACTGCCATTGTGGACGTTATGTGGAAGGACTGGGCGGCAGGGCTTCGTTGCTATTTTGAGCCTGATCCTATCGTTCATCCTAATGGCCAATGTCCGGAACGGGGACCAGAGCAACCGAATATATTGGCTTATGGTGAGGGTAATAGTGCATGGGATCATGATAAAGAGCAGATCTTTATTGACAATTTATATACCCGGAAGCGGAAAGTCCTACGGGGAGCCGGTTGGGACTGGTATACATTCCGGGCTCCTCCTTTTTACACGATGAGGACTTTATGATTTTGTGGGACACTATGGAGGGGGACTACGTTGTCTTTGACTTTAGGAGCCGGAGAGCGACTGCGTAGGTGCGCAAGTAGGTGAACAGGTTCAGAGCCGAGGTTTAGGGAGCTCATCGACATGGGGATGATTTCTGCAGACAGCCGGGTCACAACCCAGGCGGACTAGAAGCTCCGCAAGGGACTCTTAGACTGTCATGTTTCTTATAGCCTAGAGGGTCTCTGAATCAATAGTTCGTGTCCTGTCGATATCATTGTTGAATATTGAATGATTGCTGCGCTCCGAGGTCTAAGACTAGCATTTGCGAAAGACTACTATAAAACCCTATTGTAAGCAGTTGAATCTGTTCCGATTCGACATTGTCGGACCGAGCATGAAGGCGATAAATGCAGCTTTCATCTCCACTTCCGACGTTCATCTTATTCGCTTCATCATGGCCTTGTCGATCATGAAGTCTGCTCCAAATGTCGCATAGGAGAATATACATAAGCGGTTCATGGTCTTCTTTCTAGAGCTTACACCATCTAGCAAATAGTCCAATGTTTACCGTTGGTCATTTGATTCTGGGATATATTCCGAGGTCGAATCGCCCCTGGGGAGATCGCCATGGGGATTCTCCGAGGCCACTTCTTTCTTATACGGCTTCGTAATGTATTTAATATACCGTGAGCACCGCCATTGTTGTTTCCGACATCACTTGGCCGGCCTGCCCAGGCTATAGTCACGAACGAGATGAGGATAGAAATGAATACTAGACGGCTGCAGTGATGAGTCGGAAATAGTATAATAGCCATTTGGAGACGAGGTGGAGGTTGCCCAAGTTCATCGCTCTGGTGCCGCGCCAAGCTATGTCCACGACCGGAACCTCTTTAACCAGTGGCGCGTACGTAAATTAACAGGCCTTAACCTGAAATATCATTTCGATACTAACTTAAATACAGAAACATCGCCACCATCACGATACCGCAAGCCTCAAATGCCCGTCCTCATATCTAAACAATCTCGCCCTCGTCCTGCTCGCCCTTTCGCTCATCTCCCCCAGCTTCTCCAAACTATTCTGTTCCGCCACCATCTCCCCGCTAAGCGGGTGGTATATATACGGCAGAATAGACGACTTCCAGATCTGGCCGCGACTAGCCCGATTAACGATGATGGTGAGGAGAAGAAATACCGCAGCCGCGAAAACCACTCCAGCTGGAAGGATGAACCACGGCCAGCTCACATGGACATACGTCTCCTCGCGGAATGAAATTCCCTCTACCGTGACGGTGGTCGCATTGATCATGGCAGCGGCATCGTCTACAGCGTCATTAATGAAGACGAGATCGGTAGCCGTCACGCTGCGGATATAGTCACTCATGCGGTCGGCCAGGTTGTCCATCAGATGAGATAAGTTGGTGCTCTGGAAGAGAGTGTTGGAGATGTCGAAGCCACGCTCATCCAGGCCGCCGCTACTATCCTGGGCATTGTCGGAATACCTGCTGGTGGTGAATAGGGCGATGAGGGTGGCGGAAATAGCATTGAAGTCCGCACTGTTGATTACGAAGCTGTTGGTCGGTTTGTCTGTCGCGGGGAGGGTCCCGTATCCGACGTAGGTGGCGGTGGGGGCATTTTCAATGGAGAGGACAGAAGTCATGTTGATATCCCGAAAGTTGTAGGAGGGCGCGTCTGGCGAGCCATCGGTGACGCGAAATGCTCGATAGGTCCGCTCACAGAACCGGATGCTACACTCGGAGACGGTCCGTTCGTCGTTGACAGCTCCATGCTTGTCCGGAGGACCTTTCATAAGCGCAAAGGTCGCGAGGCTGACCGAACCGTTTCCACGAGCGGCAGTCGAATTGAGGTTGGTCCAATAGGAGGTTGCGGAGGATCCCTTGCCGTATGTCGCCGAGAGTTGGAATCCGCCTGGGGTGGTGACGTTGCAGGTCGAGATGATGGATGCCCCGTTGCCCGGGGCACACTTGCTCTTCGATTCTGCTGTGACATCCTCGCAAGATGCGCAGACACCTAGGGTGGACAGATCTGGAAATGTGCAGTTTCCCGTGGGGCAGGAGAAGTGCGGATCTCCCGCTTTTCCGTAAATCCCCATTAGAATAGCTCCCTGCATCCCCGGCTCAATTTGTTGGGCTGCAGAATTGTCAGCTTGGTAATCGTAGTAAGAACTGGACGAGGAGAGGAAAGAGGATGAGAGGAAATAGAAGACTTACCTTTCGCAAGACCTGTGCGAACTATTGTGCCAGAGTCATATGCCTGGGCCCTGCGTATCCACGCAGTAGCGGTATCGCTGGGGACGGTCCGAGAAGGGAAGGAGACGATCTGCTGAGCAAATGGATCTATCGCTAAAGCCAAAATGGTGATGATACAGCCGATGACTGCCAAGGCGTCCCTTCTCTTAGAATGCCATAACAGACAAAAAGACCCCCAGGGCCCGCGGCTCGCATCATCGAACCGTTGCATGTCGATAGTCTTACGGGCGTATCGGCGGAAGTACAACCACTTGAACTGGCTGATGCATTCGGCGACGGGGTAGAGTAAAGCCGCTTTTGCAACGGTGGCAAAGATGGAGATCAAGGCATTGGGGTTGATGGGCATATGCCACTGTGATAACGGTCGGTTGTCCATTGTGCCCAGGACCGCTGCGATTGCGCCGATGCATGCGATGCTAAGGAGGAGACTGAGGCATTCGAAAAGCCAATTATCCTCACCGATATTGACATCGAGACAGGAAGTGCGCTTCGTAGGGTACGGCTCCTCCTTCTGGGAGGAGGAAGATGTGTCTATGAGCGGATCATAGTCTGGGTTGGAAATTTCAAGTTGCCGGGTTCCATTCGGAGGGACATGTGCTGGAGCGCCTTGCTGGGTTACTGGAATCTGCTGAGGCACTGGAAGGCCTGATTGCGGGATAGACCCGAACTGTGCGGGTGGGTTCATTGTGTAATTATTGTAGGGTTCGGCCGGATTCCACGAGAGCGGCTCACCAGACCGCGCTCCGTCTTCACTCACTCGGTCGGACACGTGGGGAGAATGATACGGCCTCAGGGGCGGTGATGGAGAGCTAGACACTCGCTCTTGTGAGGACATCATCTTCCTCACTGGCGACTGCGACATGCGAGACGGTATTTATCGGCGCTTGCTCATAAAAAAGCGAGCGATGATGACGCTGAAAAGCTACTCATCATGGTTTGAAGTAAGTAAGGACTGCTGCTTTCTGTTCTGCTCTCACAGATTGCGGCTGAAACCGAAACGTATGCATGGGCCCAGGCGCGTCGATGTCCAATCAGTAAGACGGAAGTTGGTCTGAGGGATGGAAGGATCGGGCTCCGCCACGTCCTCAGAGACAGCTTGGCTTACATTAATTATTTATGCATGCTGCATACGAAGTAGAGCACTCCACATTTAGTGATTAACTCACCATCAACTGATCCTTCTACCGGGGTGGTCACGACGACGTCGTACGAACAAGGGGGGCAGTGAGGAGCCCTTGCATCAACTCTGCAGGGAGCGATCCTATCACGCCTCCGCGACCCGCCACGCTACACAAGAAGCCGAGGACAATAATTCAGCCAATTTCTTGCATCAGTCGGAAACCTTCCAACTTCTCCCCGCATTCGCATTTACTAGAGCCGACGACAAGAAGATTTGCAGAATCGACTCCTGTGCGAGAAGAAAGCCCTGGCTGGTAAGAGAGACACTCTTTTGGCCAATCCACACTCCACATGTGGGAAGCCCTGTTGCCGGGGTTGTCCGCTAACCAGTGAAGCAGCCCCAGCTCTCCAAGCGGGAGTTTTTCCACGATGAGCGACAACGAGTCGGACAACTACTCTCTGGAGGAGGAGGGGGATGAGAACTCCGGTCTCCCGACCTACTCTGCGGAGGAGATCGCCGACACGTTCTTGGACTTTTATCAATTCCTCACGACTCTCCACTACAACGCAGCCGACCTTAAAGTCGCTCCAGAGGAGGGATGGGGCGAATTGATCCCCGACAATTACGCCGAGATCAAGTCCGAAGAGGTCCTTGAAGTCCTGCGCAGGCTCCCCTACTTCAAGCACAATAACCAGGCGTTCCACTACAAGTCCTACCTAGTGGACTACACCGCTGTCGAGCGGGACTTCTTTGAGGAAGAGGATGAAAGAATGGAGTACCTAGAGATTTGGTGTAACGGCGGGGAGATCGTCGACCAAAAACACTGCATCCACATCGCTTGGGGCTATGAAAGTGGCGGTCGCGAATTCGTCCTGAACGTCCTCCACGGCGAAATCACGGAGGACATGCTCGAAGTAAATCAACTTGATTTCAAAGATATCCCGTCCTTCTTTGACGAGTTGAAAGAGCAGTACAGGACTTTGAAGCTGATCCCGTGCATCGGCAGGGAGACCCTCGAGGCGGACAGCGTGCCGGAGCGGGAGGATGAAGTCACAGAGGAGGAGTTCAAGGCGCAGACGGAAGAGAACTTCCCTACCGACTTGGACATCCAGTACATTCGGCAGCTCTACCGCAAACATGGCTGGCCCGAGGCATTCAGAAGGGAGGAATGCTTCAGGGCTGCGAAGGAGCTGTCGGACTCTTTGGAGGCCCAGGGGAGATACGGTTGGCCAGAAGTGGACGAGTCAATGAGCCACGTTAGGCAAGGTTGAAAGTTGGAATTTAGGCCGTGCGGCCAGTAAAATAATCATCTAGATAGAGAATTGAAATTGCCTGGCACCAGCCTAGAGATTACTTTTCAGCCCTCATATACTCTGTAGAGAAAAAATACGGAATGCTGGAGATGAGAAACGCACGGAGGTAGCAGGGGTAAATAATTGAAGGCCCCCTGTCTGGTCAAAGTCGCCACTGAACAAAGCCCTGGAAAATATCACGAAACTCGAAATACCCCCGTCAGCGCGTCCTGGGCTGTGGTTGTAGTCTTAGCGATATTCTTCTTCTAAAGAGTTGAAAGTCTGACGCGAAAAATTGGCTCACGCAAGATTGAATTCTGGAAGATTTTGCCCTATCACACAAGGAACCTTTTGACAATTTGTTCAGTGGTATTACTGGGATGCGTATTGCAGGGAATTCAGCTCTCAAACGAGAATAGAAAAGAGTGCACATAACGGTCGTAAAGGTCGGCAAGAATCCCAAAGCTGTATGTCCTCTTGATGATACAGTCAAAAACATAAAAGAAGATTGAATTAATGACTGGCGTTCTCGTACAAATTATCAGAAAAATGAGAAAATGCCCATCATGCCCATCGTAACCTTTAGAGTGGCGGCTTTTGCTCGCCGTACGGACTCATAGGAATTCCTGGCTGCATGAGCGGCACTTGAGCAGCATAGCCCGTCGCGGCGGCGAAAGGTCGACCAGCACCGCTCGCATTGGCACTGACGACCACAAGTTTGCCTCCATTGGAAACTTGCCAATCCTTGCTTGGCATGATGAGAGTACTCGTCTCCGGGTATAGGAAAGTCGTGTAGATCCTGCCCGGAGACACCTGTCGAAGCCGACGGCGAAGCTTTTCCAGGCTCGCCTTGCCGAGACACAGCGACACGAGCCAGAAGGCCCCGAGGGTGAGGAGGAAGAGAGCGAGGATAAAGGCCGGGATGCCGTAAACGAAGTTGTACGTGACCCTGTGGCCGATGGGGCGGACATAAACCTTGGCTGCCTCGGCTTCATCGCCGTTGTTCAGCGGGCCCAGGACACCTCTGGTGCCGACGACGGCAGAGGCCGAGATGTCTGTCCACATGAGGTTGAGGATTTTGGCGGCTTCATCCTGGCTTGTGGAAAGCTTCTGCCATCGAGTAAAGATCGCCATGCTCGCGAGGCCGACAAGGTCAAAAGGCCACTCAACGTCGGAGATATCAAAGACGCGGTTCATCGCCAGGAAAGCAAAGTCGCTGCCTGGGATATTTCGGTCCATAACGGGCGTCAGCGAAGGTGCAAACCCGCCCTGGTAACCCGGAAGATGGAAATAGGGCTGGCGAATACTCGACACATTCGCGTGCGAGGCATAGTCGTCGCTTATCAGACCCCAAATGGGTTGGATGCCGTCGACGTTCAGGCCGGACTCTTCGAAGCCCCAGAGCGGAATGTCCTTTTCGTCGTCGTACTTCTTCGGCTCAATCTTATCGACCCTCAGGCTAGCGAGTCCGTTGTTATCCGTTCCGTTATACGTGAACGTGACGGTCTTAACGATGGCTCGGACGGTGGCGGCGCACGCGTGCATTGGACTAGACCATTTTGACCCGTGCTCGAGCAGAGATGGAGAACCGCCGTCGGTTCGGCTCGGGGCACCGCGTAGCAGGCCGCAGCCGGTGTATATATTGGTGATGTTTGCAATATCGAGGCTGCCGGAGCCGGAGCAAATTGTCGTGATTGAATCGAACTCGTCCTTTGTGATATTATAGGGATTCGGATAATCAGGGATGCTTGAGAACGACAAGTTTGCAAACTCTAAGTGAAGGTATTGGCCGAACTCGCTCGATATCCCCAATGCTCTGTAGTCGTCGAGGGTACTAGTGGGCATTTCGAATTCCTTGCCGAGCTGTGAGTTCATGTAGGCGAAGGCCTTCAACCCCTTCTTCTCGTCATTTTGGTTGGTAACATTAAGGACAAGCATAGTTTGGGCGTTGTTGAGGTACGCAGCCTTATAGGCCCGGGCAACGAGATCGGGATTGCTCTGCGCGTTGTCATGGTCGTACTGGGGATACGTGGTGTTGAGATTGACGAAGCCTCCGCGGTCGACTAGGCGAAGGTTGCTAATGCCCGAGGAGGAGGTGGACCCGCGGTCGATGGTAAAGTCGAAGGTCAAGTTAGTATTCACACAGGCAGCCTCCGGCTCGATGAACAAGATATCCTCCTGCCAGGTGGCACCTCGACTAAGACCGACCGGAATGGAATGGTTCCGGAAGCCAATGCCGCCGTCTTTCGCATCAACCACGAGTCCCTCTATGACTTTGTACTCGTTGTCAAGGATGAACGAGTCCAACTGGCGATATAGGCCTGCATCGAAAGTCTTGTTGTTATTGACGATCTTATTGGAGGTGGTGGAGAGTTGTCGCCATTCAATATCGAAGTAGTTAGAGATCGTTGTACGCTTTCCCTTGGTTCCGCTTGAGAAAATCTCCCTGAGGATGTCGGGAATGAACGGAGACATCCCCTCGTCAGGGAAGTGGTACGTGACCGAACCGTTGTCCCGGTCAACAGTTACGACATCGCCAACGTAAGGACAGCCGATCGGGCCGGACATAAAACCAAAGCCCTGGGTGCAGACTCGCGTCAACCGAGCCTTTCCTCTTTCCGAAGTCGCATGGCCGTAGGGGCTGATATCCCTTAGATATTCAAAGCGACCCGGTGTGGACGACAGGATGTTAAGCTCCTCTCCCAGCCCAAGGGGCGTGACTATTCCTGCAACAGCAAGAAGAATCGCGATGATGGGGAAACAAGCAGAAAGGATTTTGATAATGAAGCGAAGGTTGCGGGATCCGCCGGAGACATCGTACCGAAGGAGAGCGGGCCACAACGTCGTGACCAGCCTCTGGTTTACTTTAGTCCTAATGGGATGAAGAGTCTATCAGTAAATGCTCATATGCTCATCTTCATAGAGAAATTGGAAATTGAGCGAGACTTACCATGTGCTTGCGGTCTCAGAGTCACGAAGATAGCCCGCGAGAAGAAGTCCCAAAACGAGAGGAGCAATGAGCTGAACTGTAGTTTACCCCCGGCGTTAACTGACGGTCTTCTCAAATGACTGAAAGTTGGGCTTCTTACTAGCGACAAAGATGAAGGCGATGATACCCGCCACCTGACCAACGGTTACTTCCGCCATGGCTGTGGGTCTGTAAAACGAGTGTGTTCACCACAGTTCAATATCGAATCGGCTATCTTGCGGGTGACTGAATAGTGACAGAAGAGCCTTCTCCCATTCGACTGAGAGGGGGGACGGGGACTGATGGGGGTTCAATGACCACGGTCATCGGCTCCTTATATGCCTGCCTTTCCCCAGTCAATACGCGGGCGGGATCTCTCTCTCCAGGCGCAAGGGAGAGCCGTTGCGCTAAGTTAGTCGAAACTGGTGCTTGCATCTTTCCGATATCCACGCAATTCGTATTGGTGGCTTGAGAAGCCTTCGCACCACAAGTCGACGGAAGTAGTGTTGCCTGTGTACGCTACTTCGTAGGGCTCAGGGGTTCTCAACGGCGACCCCTGGCGCCATTTTTCCATCGGGCCAAGGATCGCCTCTTGACAGTGTCCGCGAGTCGCGACGATTGGCCAGCCCTAGAAATTACCCTGGTGTGACAGCGTGCCACCCCTGTCCGTAAGCCACGGAGGAACTTTAGGGCGACCCAACGATCCGAGATCGAGGATCCTTTCCTTTCTGGAATAGGTGAAGAAACCCCAAGAAACTTAATATCCCATCCCGAGCCTGGGAGTGGCTGTCGGAACGAAGAAAGAGTCCACTCGAGATTTTGAAGGTTGGTCATCGCGTACCGAAACCCTCGATGGGCTGTGGAAAACAGCATCTCCGCTGGTGCACGCATGCATGAGCTTGTACTCTCCACTCCACTCCCCCCTTTTTTGAGAATCCCCACTGCCGATAAACAACTTCATGGATAAAGATTGACGTTCTGATTTCCCTTTTGTGCAGAGCCAAGACTTTCTCATCAGTCCAAATCGCAGTCGATACCCTTTTGGGCTAAAATCCGACGCCCTGGGCCAACCGTCAAGGGCGGGACCAAGACAGCCCTTTGGACAAATTTTTATGCCTTTAAGATGGCGCATGGAGCATCATTTCCCACTTGGGCCCACAGTTTGTCTTGTCGAAAATTTGATTTAGTTTATATCCCCTCCCACGATAGCATTCCCCCTCCCATGCGCCACGAAGTGGTAATAGATCACAAGTCTCATCGAACAGTAGTTTACAAGGTAGTTTATGAACCCGACAAGGGCTGAATGGGAACGTCATCCGGGTTTCCGTTGCCCTCTGACCCCCCCCTGCCCTTGGGAGGAAGATGATCGACATTGCGTTTTCCCTCGCTACTTTTATCTCATCTGTGCAACCGTAACGCCGTCTCTGGTCCTGGGCAGGGGAGAGCATAATTACGAAGCCCATAATTCCATAACAAAGCCCAAGGAACGCATTCTTCGTGATCCAATCGTGCCGGGAACTGTTTGCCCTTGTTCACAGGGCGCGGACCCCTGCCCCATCTCCAAGAAGGATTGCCTCCACCCATCCATTTTGATGATGCCAAGCTGTCGCAGCACCCAGACTGGATCCGCCAAGATTGTGTGGGTCAATTCATCGGATTAAGCTTCTTCACGTAGGGCAGAGGCGGAGCCAGTCCAATCTGTACTTCAGATCAAATGCATCGGACTTGTGAAGTCGAGGCTTGGCAGGCCTCCTTCAACCCCAGAAATCAGAAAGTCGCCGCGAAAAATATTTTTTTACGCCCTTTCAGTTTTTCATGTCTTACTTTGTAAACTCTTCAGATTTGCAAAACGCACCTCGAGATCAAGAGCATGGGACCTCCAAAAGTTCGTCTCCATATAATATCCACCTCATTTTCGTTGGCGTTCAGCCGTCGCGGTCCAAACTTGCCAGTTTAGGAATAGGATCGGCGCTACACTTGCACTTGCAGAAAGGTGAGAAGGGGAAGCAGGCATGCGAGGAATACGCAGTGAGGAGGTTAGCGGCTACCAGCCCCATTGAGCTCAGCCACTCCCTGGCACTTTGGGGCACCTTGACTCACAGGTCGCGACGTGACTGAAAACTGACCATGTAACCCTGGAGGCCGAGGTAGATGTGCTATAAACCATTTGGTATCTCGCCATAATAACACCGGATGTTCAGAATAGGTAACCAGAGCGTTGTAAGCTGCATATTCCGCCCTTCTTTCGTAATAGTAGTTATAACACTGGATTCACTAATCAACCCTTTCTCCCGCGACTTGGAGTTTCAACAATAGCCGGGGTAACAACAGCCCGCCACTGAAGCTTCACCCTTGGCACATGGGTTGGGATGTCGAAGGGATCACAAAGGTACTTCGTATTGGAGAAATCCCCTAGTGAATCTGCAAGTTATCGGAGTCAGGACATGACGACTTGAATCAAAAGGACCTACATACTACTATGTCAATACTAGGCAGCAACGGGGCAGTGAAAATAGCTCGTCGATCAATTCGATGCCTTGCAAATCTTGAACTCCGGAAGGGTGACATATCACAACATCTTGCAGAGTAATCTCGGGGGACTGGGAGGCGGCGGCGCCCTCAGCCGCTCGGCTTCTGGCAGGTTTCACCGCGGACAGCCCTATGCTCGCTTGTGTAAAGGGAGGGAGCCCACGTTCTTTTGACCAACCTGATTAAGAACAGGCTCGCCAAGGATTTTTCTGTAGGATTCGGAGACATCATGCTATTTCGGAAGAACGTTGTCGATAGCGGGTATCTCAGACCGCCCCAAAGGCGCCTTCAACGGGCTTCGACTCTGATGATGGGAATCCAGCATCGGCTTCGGAATGAGAGTCCGTCTCTTCTTTCCATATTGGATTAGACAGTCTCCATGTAAGGACAGCTGGGCGGAGTGCTTTGTCCAAGGTTACACTTTCAGTCAAACGCGGCGCCCCACCGTTGCCAGAACAGCGTGGAGAAGTAGTACTGTTAAGTTTCAACACATCTTGTTCATTTTCGGCTCGCCGAGCCCACTTTTCGAAAGTACTGCCGCCACTCTTGCCCTGCTACGTATGTCCGGTCGACCATTCGGCATCCTGCCCGGTTCGAAGCGACTCGAATACTATCTCTTAACTACCCAGTAAAGAACAAGAAGGCCAGTGAAAGCTTCTCAGAAAATGGGGCCGGCCTACAACCTTGAAAATCCGGCTTGTAAATACAAGTTCCTTCGATCCGTTCTAGACCTGATGTCAATTCACCTTGAATTCGAATAATCTACGAAGTACTAACATCCTAATCAGCATCTCACATTGAGCATTGTACCGAGTATTGTCACTCGTTTCTTTCCGTCGAACATATAGCAAGGCAGCGGTTGCGAAAGATCGCCAACCCAAACGTTGCAGAATGCTGATGGGAGAGGCCGAATTGGACCATAGCCCTTGAAAATGCCGGTCCTGCCCACTTTGTACAGCGTATCTATCCATTGGAAGTTTGGAACCCAAGAAAGCTGCTCCGGCCCTAACTACCGCGTCGCGTATCCCATTTTAGTTTACTTTCCCGTCACAGGGCGGGTACCTTCGTACCCCCGATCAACCCGGTGGGGCAGCAAAACCTGCCCAGACCCGGAAGAGCGGGGCCCACCCGCGTTGCGGTCACCGACCCCGAGTGAACTCTCGGTTATCCGGGTGCATGATCAGTTCGAAAGCAGGGCCTGGGGAATAATATTTTTCTTTTCTAACTAGAAGAAGTCATCATTGCGTCACTTCCAGACCAGAACACACTCCTCAACACGAGGGGGTAAATCGGCCAACCATAAATATCTTCGCCTCTGGCTTTCCAGTCCTCTCCTGGCAAGGATGCTGCCAAGGAATAAACGTCGCGAACGCCACACAGTCCACACCGCCCCCTGTGACAAAGCTCCCCGCCCCCTGTGACAAAGCTCCCCGCCTACAGTCTTCCTCACAACCCTTGTCCCAATAATCACCACACTCCCACAGCTTCGGAAGCTCGCCACATCTTCTCACCAACTCCACATCCTCTTAGCTATAGAGAAAAGCGAATCGCATCATTAGGACTTAATCCATACTATACATCACCTGGATTTTTTAATCGTCCTGCTGAGTTCTCCTATTTGCCGGACATATTGGCGCGACAACCCGTCCGAATACGGCATATTGTGCTTCAGCGTTCCGGATTTGCGATTCAACAAAAGAATTCTCTTTACCAGCCCCAAAATGCTCCCAGAAGAAGAGCGCCCGCTTGTTTATTTCGTTCTAACAAACGACTTCAACCAAAGCACCCAACCTTCTAGTATTAACCGCCATTCCTATGAAGCCAAGATCTGCTTCATGAATGCCCAACCTATCAGCGGATGTCAGCCAGGCTCGCGTTGCATAACATGCCGCTCAGCCACTGCGCGCCACGTGATGTGAGTCTGGAGATGCAGGTTTGTCTCGAATTTTGAGGCGGACACGGCTCCAGAGTCCAGCCCCTCTCGAAGGCGAAGGAAACGCTCAAGTGCTCGCTTCACTTAATATTCTGCCACGTACCGAGGGAGCTGTGCGCCCTTTGAGTTCCACTGGACACAAGCGCCTAAGGCACAACGTTACCGCAATTGCCGCGTGCCATGGATCCCTTGTCTATCTTGGGGATTGCTACGGCAGCGGTCCAATTTCTGGACTTCGGTCTGAAAGGGTGCCATTGGGTTCTTGGGCTTTATTCTGACTATAAGAATGAGGCGACTATTGGGCAAGCGCCGTTTAAGGCTACTGCTGCAGATTTGGTTCGCTTCTCCAAGCAGTGTGACAGTCAGTGGATGTTGGTGTCTTCCAACTTGGATCCTAATGCGAGTGAGGAGATCCAGGAGGTGGGTTAATGAGCACACTTGTCACGCACTCGTGGCTATTCATCAAGCTTACCTCCTGACGCGCGATTAGTGCCTCCAAGCAATCAGTTCCTTGATTAAGGAGTGTGCGCCTGTCGCACTAGAGCTCTTGCAGCGGTTTGACAAATTGGACCAGATCAAGAATCACAAGGCCTCCGGGCTTGGCGCTATGAAATCACGACTGGATAGGATGATGATGGTATGGAAGAGGGATGAAATTACCTCCAGGATAGACCAGCTCTCAGCTTGCCAATCTCAATTGTCACTACGGCTCCTGCAGTATTTGACTTTGAGGTTCGACATGGCCAACACGTCTCTGGAGCAAAGGTATTCAAAGATCGTCGAGGTTCTAACTATATCGGAGGATAGAGTAAGGACAATCGAAGAACAGAACCAATCAATCTCTCGGTCACTCGAGGCGTCTCAACTCCAAGCCGAGGACTACCACGAACAAACAATCGCAGCTCTTCTCACCCGGGAAGACGGCGAGGTGAAGTTCATTAGACCCAAAGATCCCCAAAAGGCCCACATCTACAACGGTCCACAGAAGCTATTGACTCTTCGTACGGAGCCGGGCTCAGCACCGCCTGCGCCAACCATCCAAGACTTCAAGCCCATGCAGGAGAGAATACTCAGGTATCTCTACCACGAAGAACTTTCACATCGGTACGAAAGCGTCAATGAAACTCACGCCAAGACATATGAATGGATCTTCCAAAAGCCAACGACGCAAAGCCCACAAGTCCGGTGGTCACCGTTTCCGCAGTGGTTGGAGAAAGGTAGCGGTTGCTATTGGATTAATGGGAAAGCTGGCTCAGGAAAGTCAACTTTAGCCAAGTTCATCTGCGAGGATCCGAGGACGGGAGCGGCCTTGAAGAAGTGGGCCAAATCTGCGAATCGCGAGCTCTGCTATGCCTCGTTCTTCTTTTGGAATCTCGGATCGTGGATTCAAAAGTCTCAAGCGGGCCTCATTAGATCACTTCTTTTCGATCTTCTGCGCGATCGACGGCATCTAATTTCAGTGATAATGCCAGAGCTATGGTCCATCAGTAACAACAAGCACTCACGGGATGGCCCTTCTATAGAACTTCTCCGGTGGCTCAGGCGATTGCCGAATATCATAGACTCGAAATATCGGATCTGCTTTCTTATTGACGGAATCGACGAATACGATGGGATTTCAATGATATCATTGATATTATTGAATCCTTGTCCTCAAATGAGCATATCAAGTTTATCATCTCGAGTCGTCCGATTCCGAGTTGCGTTGACGCATTCGACAACTCTCCGAGCCTTCGACTTCAGGATTTGAAGATGGGCGATATTATAACGTATACTTCGGATATTCTCAGAGCTCGACTCGAGAAACGTCACGGAGAGGTCTGGAAAGAGATTGTAGATCAGATTGGAGAGAAGTCTTGCGGCGTGTTCCTCTGGGTCGTCCTAGTTGTTCGCTCGGTTCTTGTCGGGCTCCAGAACTGGGACTCACTCGATGAAATCCTCCAACGCCTAGACGAACTTCCGTCCGATCTGAAGGACTTGTACGCCCATATGCTCAAACGAATGCCCCTATCTTACCGGCAGCAGGCATCCGAGCTGTTCCAGATTGCCGTTCATTTCCTCGATGTCCAACCAGATGAGTTGATGACTCCACTCCAGCTTCACTTTGCCACCGCAATCAATGATATTATGGACATACTGAAGTGGCCTATTGAGTATCTCTGCGAGAGCGATCAAGAGAAAGCTGTAGATTCTATCGAAGGGAGACTCAGAAGTAGGTGCTGCGGGCTATTGGAGGTCCGCCAAATGAAATTCCATATGGTCCAGGGCTTTTCTTCCTCTATACTCCGGGAACCTCATGTCCACTTCATTCATCGGACGGCAGTTGAATTCCTACATCTGCCCGGAATCTGGAGTGACATTCTATCTCTAACGGCGGAGACCGATTTCAACTCCTCTGTGAGTCTGTTTAGGTCTTGTCTTCTCCTATGCAAGGCCCAGCCATCAGAGCTTAGAATACGGCCAGCGGATAACTTGGTGTGGCACTATATGACCTGCGCAATGGAATATGCCTCGTTGGCCGAGGATGCAAGCAGTCCGGTCTCGTCAATACTACTTGATGAACTGGATAGAGTTATTCGTCATCATTGGGAAGCAGCATCACGATTTGAGTTTGGGGACTTATCTTGCGAAACTAAAGGCCATTGGGCCCAGGGATTCTCAATGACCGCATATTCCGATCTCCCGCAATCCCTCCAACTTCTTGAGGCGCGATCAATTTCAATGGGACTTGCTCTTGAGGACTCTACGAGGCCATTTGGGTTCCACACTCTGGCTGTTCTTCATAGCCTCCACAACTTTCTTCGCGAGCGACCACCTCCCACTGACAACAGCCATGGCGCCTCACCATCGACATCCACCAGACTTCTAACTGACGCTCTGAATTACCTTTTCTACAAAAAGACGTGGACAGGGCAACGTTCTAAGGCCATCATCCAACGCTACGCCGACATATGTACCCTCCTGCTGAGCCAAGGTGCAGATCCGAATGCGACATTTCCTCACGCAAGGAAAGGCCCCTGGGGCTTGATGCTCGAGTTCGGCCTCAAAGGATGCGATGATGTTGGTGCGTTTCGCGGTCCATACCGCACGAAGGGCTCTTCCTTTGTCTACTCAAGGCTTCTCGTCTCATTTATCCAAGCTGGAGCTGACCCTCACCACCTCGTGAATTCGAGTTCCACATCCCAATTCGGGAGGCAAGGCCTGGCTTATTCCATACAGCAGATTATCGACATCCTATTTGCTCAAAACATCAATGGTCCAAGACATTTACAAATGCAGGAAGAGCCGGACACCGAGATGAAGAGTT
Source organism: Scedosporium apiospermum (assembly GCF_000732125.1). Lineage (NCBI taxonomy): Eukaryota > Fungi > Ascomycota > Sordariomycetes > Microascales > Microascaceae > Scedosporium > Scedosporium apiospermum. Next base: position 205,792 of record NW_015971806.1, read on the forward strand.
TCCATGGCTACTTGTCAGGATTAATCCAGCAGAGTATCTCAACTTATCAACCGACATCCGAACAGCAATCGACCACCAAACCATATCGCAGCAAAAGAGCGTCTTTCCTGAGGCGAAACACGAAGTCTACCAACGATGTTTCGATGAGTGGCTCCACTTCGTCCAGTATGAAGAAGTTCGGTCAACTTTTAGCACCTTGGAAGCGTAATTCGGACTCATCATCGCAACGGTCACTGTCTGATATCGATGAGAACGGGTTATAGAGAGCTGGTAAGTGAGTTGGTGATACGGAGACCGTGGGGATATCTTCTGCTGCCGCCGTACAATTCGCTTTTTTTCCCGGTGTCGCTTTGTTAGGTCTTAGTTACCCCATTATCATACCTTCGAATGTTTCCAAGCCGACGAATGTGTATTGCTTACTCTGTGGCGAGAAGGGCGGGGGGGGGTAAAGTAAGGTAGAGCGATATGGCATCTAAATGACCCCATTTACCATGTAAAGTTGGCTCTTACGTGAGTTTCGTGATCCTGCTTTGGGTAGTTTCTTATTTTGTAAATTTGGGCGGTAGCTGTAGCTTCTCAGACCAAGCTCCATCATGACTGTATAACGGCGCCAGCCTAGCCCCCTCCTTCCTAAACCCTAAGTAGGGGTGCTCCTTGCTCACCATACCTGGCCTCCTTATGGAATATTCGATCCACGGAGTTCGCTCTTTGTACTGGGAATCGTTGCATAGCCAACTTCCCGGGGAGAGCTAGGAGTGACAGGAGTAGAGCTTGCCTCAAGGAGTCCAACTGGTCAGAATCAAAACCCCTCTCTGGCCCCCTCTCTTCTGTCCTGCCCCTCTTTGCCTGGGTTCCCTCCCTAACTTCTCCTTTCCTCTCTTTCCTCTCTGCCCGTCCCCAACCTACCCCGGTCATGGGTGTCCCAAAGAGATATCAAGACAGCGGCTACGAAAGATCGCCAACCCCAACCTTACAGCGGATGATGCCAGATTGCACCAATGACTCTTGGAAATCTTAGTCCCGTTCACTTTATATCTGCCAATTGGCAGTTTAGAACACAAGAATGTTACTCCGGCCCTTGTTGCCGCGTCGCATGTCCCGTTTTAATTTAGTTTCCCGTGACCGGGCGGGTACCTTCGTACTCCGATCAATCTCCGTGGAGCAACAACGCTCGTCCGGACCGGACACGAAAAAACGGGGGCTCGGCCGGCGTTGCGGACAATGACCCCAAGTTAACTTTTCAGGCGCATGATTTATTTGCAGTTCGAGGGCAGGGCCTGCGGAATAGCCATCTATTCGCTTCTGAAGAAAAAAACCTTCTCTCTAGATCTCTCTGCTTTCAGTTTATATTAGTATTTCTTTCTGACTGGAAGAATCTGTCATTGTGTCACTTCCAGACCAGAACGCACTCTTCAACACTGATTAATTCCTCATACACAGTCTTGCAAGGAACAAGTTGGCTAATTGTATTAACTACCTCCAGCCTTCTAGCCCTCCCACTGCAAGGACGCTGGCAAGGAGTAAACAGAGTGATCGCCGCAGTCCACACAGCCTTTGGCTCCGTCACAGTGACCACCGCATTCCGGACCCTGAGTTATGTTCGGAGTACAGAGCGACTCACCACATCTTCTCACCAACTCCGAATCCTCTCGGCTCTCGGGAAATGCGACCCACGTCTCCAGGATGTAGTCCATACAACTCATCGTCAGTATCTTAGTCTTTCTCGACTCGCTTAATTTGCTCTTCAGTGTATGGTTTGCCGATTCCGCGAGAAGACCCGACTGCACATGGACTTGGTGGGCTAGTTGATTATATATTGCTGCTGGTAATTAAATGCCGTACATTCTCTGTCCCTCAGCTACTTATCTCACTGCGAAGTAATGTAACGCACCCCACTGATAGCCAGTCGAGAAGGTCATATACCGGGAATCCATTGTCCCCGTCAGTGGTGCTCTTGAGGCCGCATCTCCTTCATACTTGTATACATCGAAGTGTCTTGCCCAAAACGAAAACCTCACGGCAGCTCCTGTCTCCAACTACGAGGTAATGCAGGTGCACGTCTGCATCAGTCGTCCAACGTAGAACAGTCTCTAGTTGTCCGAGGTGATCAATTTCTGCCCTGGCGTTGTTACTCATCGTCAGCGGCGGCGCAGGTCCTCGGAACCAGGTCAAACTAGAGGTTTGTTAGCGTCCCGATCTACCGTACATAGTATTATTCCTTGGGAGAAGATATTAACGGAGAAAAAAGACTTACTTCTTGGCTCTTCAAGTCCCATCTTCTGCTGATAGATACACCGAAGAGCGTCCTAAGAGCGTTGTTAGAGGGGGATACGACATGTTGGGGTAAATGATGGTTTATACTTACGGCGCGGAAACCTGTCCGAATACGGCATACTCTGCTTCTGCGCCGTAACAATATTCCCAAGCCAACTCAGTGGAAGACCCACCAGAGGCGTAGATCCGACCTTTGATGTCAACACCTACATCAATCTATCATTTATAGAGAGAAAATTTGAGTATATACCATATGTATAGGTTGGTTAATTCTGCTTCCCAAACTTACCGCAGAGTTGGGGACACCTAGGGCCGCGTCGAAGACGATGCCAAAGGTAATGACCGGGGTTCTGGAAAAGAAAAACATAGAAAAGTCATGTGAGTAATCTCTCCCTAGATCGTTGTACGCGTGTAGTTATCGACTTACACTACGGCCTCTACCAGGCCTTCGGCATGGACATTATACGTGAACTGAGGCTTTCCGGAGACAGCTAGTCCGGAGCCCGCATCCTCGATAACTGGCTCGTCATCGACATCGGGGTTGAATGGACGTGTCCAAGTAGATGGGGCAGGATATTGCTGCATAAAGTCCCACTTGGCAACATCAAATGAAACTCGAGCATTTCTAGAGATGAACCATTAGCAAGGGCGAGTTGGTCGTCTGGAGGATTTTCTAGGGCTTCGCTTTTCTGCTACTCACGCGTTTAACGTCGCCCTTCCGTTGAGTTGACTCAGCAGGCGGAATTGAGGCCCAATTGTGACGATGCCAGGAATCTTGAAGCTAGCACCGAGAGCCGCGACTCCTGTTGTATGACCGGGGAGTAGTTGTCAGCCTAAAAACTTCTTTATATTCTCGAGAAGGGCATGGGTGGTTGCACATACCGAAGAGTTCTTTGGTCCCAGTGGAGAACCGGAGCTCGGCGTCTGCCTGGAAGTTTAGAGACACCTCGATATCACCCTTGTTCCTGAATGTCGCGTGCGACTGTTCGAAGCTAGCAAGGTCTGTCAAGTCTCCGATAAGCGTCACCACAGCCGCCGTTTCCACGTTAATGTTCAAGTCCGCCCAAATTTTCGCGTACACATCGACGCCAGGACATTCCTTTTCCTGCTCGAATAGAATCAACCTGACGTTCTCGTGGACGCCGTGGCGCACGAGATCGTAGTCCAGGTCCACTTGCTTCTGTCGGTTAACCCAATCTGCCACAGCGACTGAGAACCAGCGCTTGTGTAGCTCATCCATCTCGTGCTCGGGAGTGGAACGTCTTTCGACACGCCATGTGTGGTCGAGGTACCGTTCCCATGATGCACTATGCATTGTTTTGACTTCATGCTCGATCTCACGCTTTGACTTTTTGGAACCGGGTGCGGCGGCTACGGGAATGGCTCTAGTCAGTAAATCCGGAAACATGTACGCATGGGCCGTCGAAAAAGTGATCGTTTTGGGCCATTTGGGGGGAACTGTGGGGGGATCTTACCAACAATCTCGGACCAATATCCGGGGTTGTCACTGTAGTCGATACGTAGCTTTATGCGCTTGTCTCGCCGCCCCTGGAGTCTGTGGAAGCCGTAGTCGAAAGTCAGGTTGTATACCCTCGGTTGGATGACACCGCGCTTCGATAGCCTCCGTTTCAGGGACTTGGGTATGGTCACGGGGGTATCCTCGCTTATCAAATCCAGACTCACAGCCATGGCGTACTTCCCAGGACCGCAGTGGTCCGGCATCTCCACGACTGTATCCGGGACGCCTCCTTTGAAGATGACGCCGCAGTTGCTCTCGTCAGACTCGTCCGTACAAACAATTTTTGCTGTCTGTCTTCCTTCATGCGCTTCTTCATCACAATCGAAAACCTCCCAGTGCGACCCATCCCGCTTATCCAAGCTAGAGATGTCCTCTTCAGGGCCGGACATGATGTGCCAACCAAAGCTGTTAGCATCAGGATCGTCGCTACCACTGGGACGACGTTTGCCACCCATAGACTCGTCGACCTGGATTGCAAATGTTTGCTTATCAGACTCTAGAATCTCGTCGTGGTCCGGGAAAAGGTTCTCCAAGGGAACGAGTAAATCTCGGATTTTGACCCTGAGGTCATCCGCATCACAGCACAGCTGAGGCCAGAAAATCAGGTCCGCCTGTAGGTTGGGCGGTGAGAGGCCAGCAGGCGCCTTCTGACGACATTCTATCCCTCCACCCATCTCATGCCTGCCGAAACTCACCTCGTTTCCGTAGCAGTCGGGGTTACATCCATCAAAAGGGTTAGCTCTCCAAACACACGAAGACATATCCACGTCACCCTCGCAACAGAGAGCTTCGTACCCAGACCGGCATTTTCTCCCCTTGCGGAAGGTAGCAAACTTCTTTCCTGGTCCGCATGGGTCGGAGCCCGCCGGCTTTCTGGTCGACATGTCAATGTCGATGCAGTTACCCTCATCCCACTCACAGAGCTTGGTACCGCCTTCTTCTATCTCGCAGCAGTAGTCGGCTTCTCCAACGAATGAGCAAGCTCTATCCTTGCCTTCAGAGTTCTTATAGTATTGGCTCGTCGCGATACGAAACTCTCCCACCCGGCAACTATTCGTTTGCTCGCACTCAAGCCCCCCAAAAAGGGTTGGAGCGCTCCAGCGACAACTCTCCGGGTCCGGCGAGTTGTTCATGGGGCAGCATAAATGCTGGTAGGGTTTGTTCACCGATGACTTCGGAAACCAGGGGCATCGGACGGTGGTGATGATGTTGGTTCCTGGAGGGCATGAGCCGTCGCAATCTATGAAATGGCAATCCAAAACGTCAGTTTGTTTAAGTTATACACGCGAACACAAATCTGGATGAGATGTGCGCGGCAAGAGTTTCTATGGGAAACAAGAGCGGCTGAGGCTTACTTGACCAGAAGCAAGAACCATCTAGATCGACGGTGCGCCAGTCTTGCCCGTCACCGACAGCGCCGTTAACGTCCCTGAACTTTCCAAGGCCATCGGGTTGTAATACAGCGTCAAGGAGCGAGTTCTCATACGTATCCTGATCAATGGCCCATATGAACAAACCGCGAAGGCTGTCAAAATATGCGCATTTAGTTGGTGATATGAACGACTTCACTGCGGCGGTATAGTGATATGGTGTGAAGTAAACACTTACCCGAGATCATTAGCGAACTCGACCTTCTTCTGGATCGTGTGTTCGTCGTCGTAGGACACCCACTGGTCTTTTTGGTAACTATGGACTGGGTTAGCAGAGAATAACAGAGTAGAGCCGGTGTTTGACGTATTATTTTAGTGGGAAGATTTACGTAAAGTACATCACCTCCTCCTGCTCGTCGTATACTGGTTTAGGACTCCAAGCTTGTCGGACTTCGTCAATGTCCGCATACGACATATACCCCCCTTGGCCCTTCACAAACAAACGTTAATGGATCAAAGCCTAGAGCCTTTGGAAGATGAACAGCCGGGTCTTACTGAACAGGGCCCGACAACACCGGGGCGAGAGAACGGGCAACCAGGTACCGCACAGGACGGGTCTTCCAGCGTATAACTCCTATTTAACTCAAGTATATATATGTTAGTATCACCGCGACAAAATTCTTCCCAACCCCGTATCGATGGACCACATTTGGCCTACCTCCCATAAAATGCAAGGCCAAGGTTGACTTTATTGGCGGGGACACCATTCCGCCATAGAAGGTCGAGTCCTTGCCGAATCTCTGTTAGATTCGTATGGGCATAGACATGAGGGCCGATCCAATCCGAATCTTGGTCCCAGCTGCCGTGACTAAAAAATTTGGAACGAAATTGGAAGGTCAGTCAAGGCACGCAAAATAACGAGCAGGAACCCACCCCCCGCGGGGGAGGCTGTAGCGTCAATGCATGGTTGCCCTTACATGTCGTAAGTCATCAAATTGATCCAGTCCACATAAGGGTGTAAATTCCCTATATCAAACCAACGCATGTACCAAAAGGATGTCGGCGCCGTGAAGGAGACGCCCCATCCTCGTCCGTCAAGCGCGAAGCGGTCGTGGATATCTTTCATCAAATATACGAAATTCTGAACATCGCGGTCCTGCCCACCGCGATCCGGCGCGCCTGGATACTCCCAGTCCAGATCGACGCCATCAAAGCCCCATTCAAGCATAAACGTCATCAACCTATCAATGAAAATCTGCCTCTTTTCAGGCGTACTGGAGAGGTCGCCAAAAACTGGTTGCGTGTCGGTACCGTTGTCGCTGAATGTCCAACCGCCCAAGGCTAACCAAACTTTGAGGCCTGGAGCGTGCTGCTTCAGATTCGTGACACTTTGAAAGCCGGCGATGGAGGCGCCCCGAATAGGATGAATCTCGTATGTTTCGGGCGTGATAAACCCAAAGGCAACATTGATATGGGTCAGGGAGTCAACCCGGATGTGACTGAGGTCCCTCTGCGCGCAGCCTCGGCTGAGCAAATTCCATGACTCCCAGTAGCCAATGACGAGATCACGCACGTCGCTGCCGTGCTGCCCTGAGGGGCTGGGTTGTTCACAGTTGCTCTGGCATCCTGCGCCGCAGAATTCCTACAATCACCCGCCTTCTTTGAGTACAACAACACGCGAGGTGGCTTTGAGTGAGTGTAGAAGAGACCCAGGCTCACCTCTGTATAACCGCAAAAACCCCATGGACCACAGCACACATTGAGTGGACATTCCTTGCCGGGCGGGTCCGCGTATTGGCCGCATTCGGGTTTAGCATCACAGTCGGCAACACATTGGCTTCCGCAGTGAGCATCTTCGAATCCACACTAAGATTCAGAGGAGGAAATGAAGTCAGTGAGAATCGCCATGGATACTTTGGGCGTTACGGATATAGAGTTTAATGTTGAACATACAAACCCGCTGTGAAGAAGGTGGAATATGGTTAGTCTCCGCTTTACTTACCCACAGATATCCTAGACAGCTCCGCAAATGTAAACGTACCTAACGCCATTGCAGCACGCCGTTGGTGAGCGGCATGGATTGCTTACGGAGCAGCCATCTTGTCGGGGAGAAAGATTCTGAAGTGGATTTGACGTCTCTTCCGGCGATGCCAGTGAGTAACCGACTAACTGAAAAGCTGCTGTAAGACATAGTAGATGTGACAAGGCGACACCGCGATGCGGCAGAAACGTAAGAGGACGCATCTCTCAGGTAAGAATGCAGTAGCAAAAGTAAAAGGCAAAATAACTGAAACGAAAACTATAATTATAAAAGAGTGTGCGACTACAACGGGGCCAGCGAAACTGTAAGGAGTGATGAAATAAGGGCTGGAGGGAATTGAAAGGGTATAAGTGAGAAGACGGTTAGAGTGACAGCTCTATCATACGAAGCTAGAGCATGCCAAGGGGTTGAAAACCCCTTGTGCTCTATGATTACGACGGGAAGCAGACAAGCAGACAATCACATTGTATCTCTACTTCCAACTAGATACGGTGAATGTCACTTACCCCCGGAGACCCCGGGGGTTGGCTGTGTGTCTAATCAACACCGTCGACCGGTCCAACTCTACATGGCACGTTTGTGTCTACCGGGGGCTATTCTCTTTTTCACGGTGGCGCTTCTCTGAGGGTCCTGGATACAACCCCTCTAATACCCACTAATCTCTTGGCCGCCTGATTGCTCATCTCTCCCCCCGCAACCTGCAGGAACGGACGCCACCAACAACTTCTCTACATGAGTTTAACGATATAATATCCATTTAGCTTCAGGGGTATGTTGCAGGGAAGCTGTGGTCATACAACACCACCCCAAAGAACCCCGCTGCGGGGGGCCTCGATATCTCGCACTTCAGCGTGGGATTCATCTCCCTCTCAAACGAGTAACGGATTATGTGTCGAAGAGGAAGGCCACTGATTCTCAGTATGCGGAGCTGTTTTCATTCAGTCGGCTGTTCGGCGAGGCTAATCTACCTCCTGCTGCTGCTTTCACAAAACAAGGTCTTTTTCCGTCCCCCTTTCCTTTCCTAGCTCGTCTCCAACCCACTTCACCTTCCTAAGGCCTCCTATGCCCTCAGATTATTTGGCAATGGTGCGCGGTTTCCTGTTCGCGCTTTCTATTCTCCTGGCCGTACGGCCTGCTGTCGGCGCCGTGAACATTGCCAACATCACTCCCCCTTTAGTTGGTCTCTCCTCAACCTGCATCCAAGTGCTCAATCAGCCTCTGAACTGCGACCCACTGCTCCTCGAGATCGATCCCCAAGTCTATGAGAATGACACAACCCTGAGCACGGTATGCACATCCGCCTGCACTGCTGCTCTAGACCAGTATCGGCGACGAGTGACGGGAGCCTGCGGAGCTAGCAGGTACTCGGCGAGTGATGGCTGGAGCTATCATGTCCTCTACGCCTTTCAGCTCATTTTCGAAAAGTATGAGGCGGTGTGTCTTCAGGACGGGTAAGTAGTTCCTTTTCCAATACTTGCACGAGTACGAGAGTGAGCGAGAGGAGGGTAGTTACCCTCGGAATAGCAGACGTTATTATTTAGGTGACCATTATTTATTTCATGCTGACCGCCTTTTGTTTCCCTTCCTTTCTAGAGGCGGTCGACGATGCAATGCGGTCATCCGTGATGCGCTCCATATCGATCCAGACACGCAAAAATCAACTGCGAACCCGGGTATGACGAGGAGTTTTTCTCCGTCTTTTTTTTTTCCTTTCAAAATGTCCAGCTTTCTTTTATTCTTATTACGATCGTGTTCCTAAATCGCTAACTCCAATGCAGACCCAACCGCACTTTGTGATGACTGCTTCCTCTCGAGCGTGAGGCTCCGCCTTCAGCAGCCACTCGCGTCTGATGAAGCGGTATCAACTTTTTTCGACTCGTTGACTTCGACTTGCGGCGTGACGACGATCTCGATCACGACGCCTGCCACAACAACTTGGGCTATCCCGTAAGTTGCCCCTTCAACCCACCGTCATTTAGTGCACTTTTTCTAATGGAGGCCATTGCGCCAGTGGAACCGAAGTTCCCGGACCGACTCCAACATGCCAAGGGACAACGTACACTATCCAGCCGGGAGACACCTGTCAGAGCATATCTCTCGGCGAAGGGATTAGTACCGCCCAGCTTCTGATCGCCAATAGCCTCCCCGCATATTGTAGTGGATTTCCGACCGAGGGATCGATCTGCATCCCGGATGCGCTTGTCTGCCAGCCCTATCAATTGACGACGGGCGCTCAGTGCAGAGACGTGGCATCGGCGAATGAGATTTCTTGGACGCAGGTCGTGAGCTGGAACCGCGAAGTCGGCACCTACTGCGAGAATATCAACAAGCTCTCAAGCAGGGGGTTCGTCCTCTGCGTATCGAACCCTGGTGGGTCCTGGGAGCACCCCGAGCCTGAGGAAGAGCCGACCATGCCTTCGCCAAAGACCACGGCGGAACCGATGTAAGTCTCTACTAAGCAAAAGGGACAAGAACACAACCCCTTATCTCAGGCTATGATATGAGAGATGGAGCTGACATCAACACCAAAACTTGTTAGACCCAACACGCTGCCGTTCTCAACTGTTGCCAGCCTTCCGACGCCCGCACGCCTAGAGACTCTCCCTAACCTTGGGTATCTCGACCCTTTAGCCAACGGCACACTCGATGACTGCGAACAGTACGCGAGTGGACCGGTATACAACTATGAAGTTGACTCGTTTAATCCTGAGGTCATCTACTCCTGCGAGGGCGTCGCCGCAGCCTATGATATCTCTCTGAGCGACTTCCTTGAGTGGAACCCGGATCTCTTGGAAACGCCAGGCGTAATAGATGAGTGTGAGTTACAAGACGGGTTCCGCTATTGTGTGCAGCGAGTACGGCCAAAGTCGTCGGGTATGACGGGGTACTGCGTCCGCGAAACATATGTTGAGCCCGGCTGGTCGTGTGCGGAGCTTCTGTTTTGGACGGACATTTCCATTGCGCGATTTGCGGCCTGGAATCCCGCCGTTGGGCCGAATTGTGGAAACTTTAAGACTGGTAAGTCGAGGCTATTCGTCTAGAAACACACATCAACCGTTCACGGATTGTTAACGACAGCAGGACTCACTTACTGTACGGATGTTAGGCATTTTAGGCCTCCAGGTTCGTTCTCCCCACTGCGCTAACAACCTCACAGGGCTAAGCCGCAGCTAATGGCTTTGCTTTTCTAGGTCAAATATCAACTTGTATCCGATGGGCGATGGCCAACACCACAGATCGTGAGCTGACCCCTGTCCCCAACATTCTTATGTGCTGGGATTGGCATTAACATTCTGAAAAGCGGCCGACGACCCTTGCGGGCAATTCGAAGACAATTACGGAATACCTCTCGCCCGCTTCGTTGCCTGGAATCCGACCGTTCTATCGAACTGTGAGTGAATTAAACCTTGTGATTCCTTCATAGGCTCACGCCGCCATTACTAACATTGTCGGCTCAGGCTCTGGGATCGAGCTGCATTACGACTATTGCGTTGCGACACCGACCTGGCCCCCTCCTTCTTGAACCCCGAGTGGCGATCCTCTTGGCTCGCCATTCTAATCTAGTTAGCTTCCTCGTTTTCATGGAGATGTTCCTCTTTGGTATTCCTCGTTGGTGGCTGGCTGCAGAACCGAAGGGAGGCGCCATGCCCTCTTTGGCAACCCATCAATTGGTCGGTGGAAGACAAGCCTGTGCTTCTTTATCAATCGCTCGTTTCATGCATAGGTCCCAATTGGGTGCCTGAGCCTTGCTCTTCCCCCCACGGTCACCTGCATAAAATTGCTCAAGGTAGTATTTGATGTATGTGACATCCTCGTATATGTACGGAGTAGTAAATATAATTACTAGGTGGCATCAGCCAGTGCCAGAATCTGTCCTTGTGTAACGCGACTAGTGAAATCTGATCTGATAACGGTAGTATCCCTGCTCCTGGGCCATCGTTTTATAGCCCGTGAGAGTGACGAGTGTGACGGGAATAGGGCTTCCCAAGGAGCCAAACCGACCAACATCAAAAGACCCCTCGCTCGTCCCCTCATCTCCATGCCCTCCCTGCCCCCTTCCCCCCTTTTCCCCATCCCCCATTCCCCCTCTCCCCGACCATGGATGTGTATCCCCGCGCTGATGGCGAGGGCCAAGAGGCGGTTTATGAATCCTACTTTGAGGAACTTCAACAAGAATTCGACGACCAGTCCGTGCTCTGTCTCGTACGGGTCGCTGTTCAATTTGCCACAGGGCAATCAACACTCGAGCAGTATCTCGATGATATCCTTGCCCACTTGCGAAAGGACGGTCCACGGCATGCCTACGACGTCCCAAGTCCATTTGGCGAGTTCTACTTGGAGCTTGACTTGATTGGGGGTGCTGTGAAAGCACGCATGTTCACTCCGGGGTTCGTCCCACTCTCTGAACAAGGTACGGCCCGAATCCTTCCCCCGAACGACGATCCCTCGTGACGTGGGACGCCACCAACACCAGGTTTCATTTCTTGAGGCATTTTCCCTCCCTTCCTTTTACCCATTTCCACTTAGGTTAACATCACTCCTTCGTTTTACAGAGTGGGGTATTCTCAGAAAAGCAGCTCATCTCGCTTACACGACAGGCAACCCTGTCGAATTTGATCGAAAAAGTCAGGATGAGAGTCTGGAGCTGTCCAGACTCTCCCCTGAAAGTGTGGACATTCTGGCCATTATTTGCTATGCCCGCAGGCACGTGAAACTTCTCCCCCATTTGCTTGGCATGTTCCCGGCCGTTCCGGAATCGACGACATTTGATGCATTCGATACGGTAGTGCTCGAGCCTCGGTTAAATCCGTATCTCGGACGCTGGGGGCATTCGAAAATGGGAAGAATGGAGTACATTACAATCGAGGCGCAGCTGTGGACTGCTATCTTGAATGCGGGCTGGATCCACGATGCTGCCATACAGGAGATCGGCTACAGGCTGCACCGCGAGCTATACCCTTCCTGCAGGGCTGGAGAGGACGGCATTCCTTTTGGAACACCCGTTTTCTTCGACTGGATCCAGGCGGTTGCCAACCGTCTCCGTCCTTACGTGGACTTCGTGGGAACTCTGTTGATATGTTGTAGAACGTTAGAGGAGGCTCGGGACGTGGTCGCTGTCTTTCCCCTCGACAAGATATACAACCTCGACAACATGCGCAAGGAGCGAGAAGCAGGTTCCCCTCTAGTGCGATCAGGCGATATACCAGTTCTCATTGCCGAGTCCAATGTCCAAGATGAGGCCCTGAAGATCGACATCCTACAGCTAGTGTTGGACTGGTATCAAGATGTGGACCTGAATGGCACAATGGACCGGTGGGAAGAGTGCAGCCACATGACTTACTTCACGGCCCTCCACAGAGCAGCGCAGCGGGGAGATGAAGCCCTCGCCCGATTCCTTGTCGAGAAGGGCGCTCGGGTTGACAAGGTTGAGCGACTCTCCGGCTTGACGGCGAGCGGGTTCGCGAGAAGGGAGGGCCATGAAGCTCTAGCAGTGTGGCTTGAAAACCAACCGACGGCGCACGACGGATAAGGATGATTCAGGAAGAATTGGAAGCTGGGTCGTGTATGGAGAAAGCCATCACTATAACTAATGCCAAGACCAAATCGTATGAGTCTCTTTGAGTGGGAGAGCGCCACCAACATCGCTAACCTAGGGTTTGTGCATCAAGCACTAAGATGAAGAGAAAGATAAGATCATATTATCAAATCCCTGGGCTAGATTAAGAGTAATCACACCTTTAAAGCATGCGATGAGGGGGTTGTGAAGCATTATCAGGAAAAAGGTTTCGGCCGAGCTATTATCCTCAGTGATACCCGCGCATGTTCGGCTTCCACATTCAACCAAACCAGTCTTCGCCAAGGGGCTGCGAGCCGAGGCCGCTGAATTGGCACATGTCCCTAGCTCTCAATTGAGGTTCCGTGAGAACCGTCGGTACTGTCGCGTTCCATTCAGGTCCCATCCGTCCCATCCCGGGACCTAGCTCATCAGTAAGCTCCTCCCCAAGAGTCCACGTCCTCGTACTAGTAATCTGCCACATCTTCAACGTCCTGACATCAACGGCGATCAACCTGGTCCCGGTCCTTTTCCTGGCTAAAGTAGGTGCCTCGTGAGACCAGAAGATATTACCCGGCCGCCCTAGACTGGTGGCATGCGTGGGATCATACCGTCTCAGCTCAGCGGGGGTTTCCGACATGATGTAAATGTCACCGGAACACGCCTGAGCCATGGCTGTCGACATTTGCTGGAAATAACGCGTGGCCGGGCCCACCCCCACTCGTCCTCCTGCCTCCCACTCCAAATTCTTGAGATATATAGCCTTGAGCCAGGCATCCTTGTTATAGACTGCATAGAAGTCATTTACGCCGGGATGACTCAATGAGTCGTGTTTGTTAGGAAACAGATGCTGAGAGTAGAGAGACATGGTCAGTAACTAGGTGTCGATAACGCTCTCTGGCAGAACATGCGGGTCGATAGGATCGGGTGGGACGAAGGGCAGGGACCCAGAACCAGAACCAGGAGAAGAAGGGGGGGGAGGGCAAAGAAGGAGAAAAAGACCAAGAAGAAGAGAAAAATGAAAAAGAACAAAAAGAAAAGAAAAAAGAAGGAAAAAGAGAACAGGAAAAAAAAAAACGGGCAGGGTTAGGATCCGCACGCACCCATATCGTATATCGGGTACGACCGCTGGAACACGCCCATTCTGTGGCATCATAGGACAAGCCGTCGCCGTGACTAACGCTCTTCGTATAGAACACGCAAGTGTGTCTGAGGGCCGTCTCATCGCCCTTTATGTACCTTCTGAAGGTTTCGGGCTTCAAGAAATTTAGGATCGATTCCGCACTATCCATATCAACTGCGCCGCGGCCCTTGTCGGTGCAAAAGATGCAATTTGCCATCTTAAACGCCGGGCCCAACGTTCGCCACTCTTCGGGGGGTTCATTGACGCGAGGACGAAGGTGCCGGCGCTCGATCTCGGATATATTTGCCACTGGGTCGGGCCATCGTGCGACGCCGCCCTCCTGCGCGAAGCGTGGGGCTACGGCCAAAGCACGCTTGTTGAACTCGTCCGAGGCGCTTGTGCTCCAAAGATATCGCGGTCCCAGAATGTGGTGAGCAGGGGATAAAGGAATGCCAATTTCTAGCTCTGAGGTCGGCGAAGAGCCTAGATTGCTGATCGCGAACGCCGAGGCATGGCCAAAAAGAAGAGAAAGTAGGAGAACATTGATGGCGTAGAGCCAACAAAACCGCCGTGCATTGGTCATGCCTTTTTTTATCACGGCTATTGGGGCCAGATACTTATTAAGAAGGAAAACCTCTGTGAATTTTCAAAATGAGAGTGACAGTTCCAGAAGGAATGAAATGAACGGCTTGCACCGAGATCTTTCGGCGTTTGGATAGAGAGAGAAGACTCTCCTCTTCGAGAAAGACGATGAAAATAATGGGGCACGGTTTTGATAAAAGGTGAAGGGGAGGGAAGGCCAAGGCCAAAGATGGAAAGGTAGCATTGTCAGCTTCCACATTTTCTTGCCCATCATCTTTTCACCCAAAACCCAGGGCCCCATCGAGAGCAATACCGTAAGGGTGCATCTACTACTAAATTGGGAATCGTGCCACACTTTACTCCTTCGATGTTGAAACGAAATGACCGTATTGCCCTTCCATCTCCTCCCCCAGCAGCCATTGCTTGGCATATTAGAGAACTAGACTTCGTCTCCCGCAGCATGGCGTGGGATAAATGGAGGGCTGCGTTGGTGATAACGCACCTCATGATGCACTCGCCGCCACCTGCGGGTTCTACTAGGCGAGATTACTATCCCCCCATCACACTCTTTTTTCGGTGAGGCACATGGAACCTTGGCCCATTTCTGGGCGTTCAAAGCAGAACGCTTACAGGGGTGCAAGAGCATGATTCCATGTCTTCTTCGCTTTCTCAGGTAGCACTTCTGCTTGCGCGGGAGAGGTATTTTTTTCCAAGGCAAGTATCTGTACATCTCTCGGTAACTTGTGCTTGTAACTCCATCCTGCTGGTAGGCGCAAGTGCCTCAAGGCAAGGCCCACCAGCATCAGCAGACCAGGTTGTTGTCAATATTATCCTTGCATATGCCTTGGATATGCAAAGCACATATGAAAAACTGCACGTTCGAGTCGGGCGATGCTGCTTGAAGGCGGAATGGTCTGGTTGCTCTCGCTTATCGCGGAAATACTGATGATTTGGGGCCTTGTTGTGGATGATATAAGAATGGTCCAAAGATAGTGAAAGTGGCACGGCAACCCACCAAGCCTCCGATTCCTAATTTCTATCGGTCTTTGAAAGATATATCGTAGATATGAAAGTGTCCTGTTTTGTTCTCACGACGGCATTCTGGGCAGTGTTGGCCCGGGCCGAGTGGATGGTCGACCCCCCAACAACCGCAGACCCAAATACCCCAGAAGACTGCACATGGTGGCATATCGCGGAGGCGTCAGACACCTGCTCCTCTATTTCCGATGATTACTTCATAACCGAGCCTTCATTCGTCTCATACGTAAGTTTTTTGGTACCTCTAACAGCCCATATATATCGTGGAGGTGCATCAACGCTCTAACATACTCCTTCGCCGAGAAATAGAACCCTTCGTTGAGCTCGTCATGCGACCTTATCCAAGGCAACTCCTATTGTGTTGAGAGGAACTGGGGGATCCCACCCGAGGAACCAGAGCCCTCCACGACGAGTTCAGCGGCGCCGTCTACCACCACGGAACCTGGAACGGGTGTAGAGACCCCATCCCCCATCCAAGAGGGCATGACGGAGGACTGCAACGACTTTTATTTTGTAAAGGCTGGGGACAGTTGTGCCATGATTGCCTCGTCGCATCATATTTCCCTCTCGGATTTCTATGACTGGAACCCTGCCGTCAAGCCTGACTGCACAGGCTTGTGGGCCAACGTCTACGTTTGTGTCGGAACAATTGGCGGTTCCACTCCATCCCCAACACCCACGAGCACGGGACCGCCTGGGAATGGAATTGAAACACCGACTCCCATCCAAGAGGGCATGACGGATGAATGCGAAGACTTTTACCTGGTCCAGCCCGGTGATGGCTGTGCCGCTATCGCATCTACGCACGGAATCTCCCTTTCCGACTTTTACGAGTGGAATCCAGCAGTCGGATCCGACTGCGTCGGTTTGTGGGCCAACGTCTACGTGTGCGTGGGCAACATTGGTGGATCTCCTCCACCGACCTCGACCGTGTCATCGACCACTACCACTACCCCAGGCAACGGCATTACGACGCCGACGCCGACTCAGCCCGGCATGGTGGATGATTGCGACACGTTTCACTTTGTCGAGTCCGGACAAGGCTGCGCTCTCATCGCAGGGCAGTACGGTATTTCTCTTTCCGATTTCTATACCTGGAATCCAACGGTTGGCGAGAACTGTGGAGGCCTGTGGGCCAACGTATACGTGTGCGTCAGTGTAATTGGGGGCTCCCCTCCCGAACCGACGCCGACGCAACCCGGAAACGGAATCACAACGCCAACACCGGTCCTTCCTGGGATGGTGGACGACTGTGATGTGTTTCACAAAGTCGAGGCTGGCGATGGATGCTGGGACCTGGCAACAGCAGCCGGGATTAGTTTGGACGACTTTTATGCATGGAACCCACAGGCTGCCCCGAATTGTGCCGGGCTATGGGTTGGATACTACGTGTGCCTATCTCGGCTGTGAGGCCATGCCATGGTTTCTTAAGGACAACGTATCGCGATCAAGACGAAGGACTGATTAGCGACATAGAACTAGTGCAAAATCTATCCATTATTATTAAAGACTCGTAATAGTTGATATAGCTATGATCACTGGTGAAACGCAGACGGAAACAGATTTCAGTAATCAATTGGTAAACAATGGTATGTCGGTGTAAAGGGATTGACTGCTCAAAAGGTGTAAATAGTATAAGCGATATAGGTGAGCTCTCTATTATTAAACCCGGAGGGTAATATCCCCTGCAACATGTAGCATGAGACTAGACACCCAGCACGCATGGGAGGTTGCATTGTCACCATCTCCTAACCACGGGTTCCGGGTATGGCATCGTGGTAGTCTTAGTGGGGACGGACGTTGAAGAGCTGGGGGCAGTGCGTGGAATATGACCTGCGTTGGGAAAGCAAAGCAATCACCAATCACAAGAAGCCCGTATAGCTCAGTGGTAGAGCGCATCACTAGTAAAGCTGGTGAATGATGAGGTCCCTGGTTCGATCCCAGGTGTGGGCAGAGATTCCTCTTTTTGGCAGCATTATCAACTCACTTTTTTTTTTTTTTCTAGTTTCTTGATTTTTCCCCTTTCCTAATACTTTTCGAGGAGAATACAGTTTTCTCGTAGAGTCTGTCAAGGCGCGCAATTGGGACGGTGGATTTTCAAGAAGCCGCAGTTTCTCAGTGTTGTCGACAATTGCCCAATCTTCCTGAGAGAAAGCCAGGAGGCGCTGAGAATCCAAGCAAGGCCCTTAAGACAAGAATGCATTGGAATCTCTCGAGCGGATCAAGTTTAACTGATGCCCACATTAGAGTAGTTGGAGGCGCATGTGTTTTCTCCTCTCTGATTACCAGCTCGTCGAAGATCGCTTAAAATTACGTTGAGTTCGGAATGGATTCTTCCACCTTTTCTTCTATCATTGCGACCTTAGTCCCGAGAACATAAAAGTGGTCTCTTTGAAGAGGTCTCTTGATGCCGTTGATTGGGAGATGGCTGGGATTGTTCCCGGTGAATGGATAAGCACCGCCGACCCCATTTTCCCTCCGTTTCAGTTGAACTTGGACGGCAGATAAATGTCCTTCGCAGGGTGCAGCGGCTGGAGTTGGTGGCACGAAATCTGCGACATGAGCCCGGAGCTGCCCTGATTCCAAAACGTCAGCCTCTTCTGGTGGTTCCTGGTTTCTATAAGCTTCTGCGTTAGGGTAACCAATTCCAAAGTCTTCAAGGGCACGGCAGCATCCGCGTCTCTATGCCAGCGAAAGACATCGCACATGGCCGGGATCATGCCGCTGATACATGTAGACTCCCATGCACATGCAGATATCAAGTGCTTGACTCCTGTCTTGCATTCGAAAGACGCCGCGCCGAAATCCAGACCCGATGTGGCCGCCCCTGAGTGGCAACAGTCAAAGATGAGAAGGACGTTGCCGCCGGCTTCCATGATAACGTCTCTGATCGAAGCCCAGGTGAAGATACTGGGACTTGCTTCTCGACTAAATCAGATCAATGTGTCAGAATCTTGTTCCAAATGAGGCTTTAGCGTCAACTTGTCTCTGCCGATGTTGAAAGTAGTCTTAAGAGGCTGGGGAACACGGACCCATCAAAGGCAGGGCGGCGCCGGTAGTCATCAGAAGAGCCATATCCCGAGAAGACAAGCCCCAGGCTATGATCAGAGCCGCCATGTCCTGAGTAGACGAGAATGAGCAAGGAATCCGGTCCGGCCTTACGCACAAACTTGCGAACGCGCTGTTGGACACGGAGTTGAGACTGGCCGCTAGGGATCTTGAACCCCTCAATATCGTATCCACTCCCCCCAAACGCTTGCCAGATGGAGTCTTCTTCGGCCTTGATATCCTTGGCGGGAAGGTCAGTCTCGGCCCACGACATCATGAGCACATGGCCGCGCTTGCATTCCTTGGTTTCAAACGCAAGAGTAAACTGCTGTTCTTGATACCGCTCAAACTCGTTCCCGCGACGCCTAGAGATGGCCGAGGTTGTTGCATCTCCTAGGCCGCTTCGGAGCGTGATGACGTCGCCGTTACTCACGGTGTGTTCGGTGGTGGGATCCCGGAGTCGAGTTATTTCTCTGTCATGAAGGAAATGGTGTTGGTCTCCGCTTCGGACGCCTGTCCTTTGCGCAACGAGATCTCGAAGGTCGCTAAGTGTTGTGGATGGTCTAATCGTGATGGTTTCGGTCGGAGCATCACCATTAGACAGGAAGCTGAAATCCTCGCAGTCACTCTCGTCTGAAGTGCTTTGATCTGTGTCGTCCTCCTCCCCCAGGGTATCGTTGTCGGCAACCGCAAGGTTACCAATGAGCCTGCCTATTAGCCCGAGATCCATCTCGAACAATGCTTCTCAGTCGCTCTAAGTGAAGCAGGTGCAAGAATTGAAGGGTCCACGACGGCGCCGCCCGCTCATGTGCGTTTTACGTCCGTACGCATAACACCTGCCACCCGATCAGGCCCCCAATTGATCGCAATTTTCGCTCACCCTTGACCCTCACAGCTGCTTTTGGATTGAGCTCATACCACAGGCCAAGAAAGAGTCGGCAAGCATCGGATTCAGAGACCAATCGCATTCTTGTAACTTCATTTTTCAGCGTGGCAAATATCCCAAAAGTCACACTACTAGCAAGCCCGAGTGGTCTTGTTCAGCCCGTCCCGTGTCTCATAAATCCGCATTTTCTTAGCAAGTGGCTGAAGACGACTTCCTTCCAGTGGTCTACCTTTTCTTGGGGTTATCAGCCCACCACAAATGTTTTCCACCCATAGAATCGCATGGATAAACAGGACATTCTAAACTAGGTGCATACCTTGAATATGTCCGCTTTGGGCCGCGATGATGCGTCGCAACTTGCCCCGGATTCTCAAAGAATTCACTTCTGAAGATATTTTCATGTATACTATCCCACGCCTCATATATAGCGTCAGCTAAACGCCCTTTTGGCAAACGCTAGGCTTCAGGGTACCAGTCGTCTATATGTTCTTCATCTTGTCCCAGATGGCCTCGATTGGGTTTAAATCTGGGCTGCAAGGCGGCCAGCTAGGAGCCGGAATGCTGCGAAGAAGAATGTCATTTCTTGCCTCAATCTCATGGTGGCCAGGGACGCTATCGTGCTGGAATCGAAGACGCCGCTTTAACTGATGCCGTCCGTCTACCAGCGGCATAAAGTACCGATTCTTATTGGCTACAAATCTCATGATGCCCGTGTAGGCTGCGAAGCGAGACGGTTATTTACAATTATCAGCTCCTCCTTTCGGACGTGTTGGTGGCTGCAAAGCAGGTGGTCTGATGCGGTCATTCCATTCAGTTTATCTGTTCTGAGCAGGCATGTTTTCAACACTTTGCTCAACCGCTTGGAGACATTCCCCATCAGGCCACCACGGCGGGCCAGCCTACACGACATGCAGCAAAACATATGGGGAAGCCGGTACACGCTCTTAAATGGTCATCAGAGCCTTCTCTGCGGGATATTTGTTTGTCTATGCATTCTGATGCCTCCATGAACCGCACTGAAAACACGCCCTTTGATTCTGAACAAACCCGGATCGGGAATCTGCTCTCATGGTACTAGGCTGGTTCAACTCTCAATTACTGTGAAACAAAGACAGATTATAGCTGACACTTAGTTAGGCTCGGAGAAGCGACGATTACGGCTTCAAGATTCTACCAGGGCCGGAAAACCCTGACGCTGAGTGGGCCTCTCCAATCTTGGCTGATCCACGGGATGGTATACTGATGGTAGCAGAATTGTCTTTGTCCATGGGCTCAACGGCCATCAAGTAGCTTCATGGACAAGCGGGAAAACTACAGACCCCGCGAGCGTTTTCTAGCCCGAGAAGTTGTTGGCCGAAGACTGCCCAACCGCACGAATTCTAATGTACGGATATGATGCAACTCTATCTCTCTTCATGGCCGGACCTGGTCATCCAATTGACATCTTCCGGGCCGGCCAAAACCTCGTCAACTCTCTAGTTACCAAGAGACGGGCCGAAAACGGCCGAGACTGCGTAAGGCGACATGGTTGTCGAGATATGTCAGATCCTTCAAGCCACTGACTTGTAGCCATCAGATCGAGAGACCAATCATCTTCATTGCGCACTCTTTAGGAAGTCTAGTTATTAAGCAGGTAGGTGAGTCTAGGGCACAAGTCTGGTGAGATTCACATCGTCTTTTACAAACTGATCATCTCAGGCCATTATAGACTCGCTCTCAGATGTAAAAAAAGATCGCGCTTCAATAGCTCAATTCACAAGAGCAATCCTTATTACAATCCTAACACTAGCCTGTTGACAGTATCAGGTGGATACAACTAGTAATAGGATTAAAGTAGTTGTTTATTAGTAGTAGAGTAAGGTAGTTAAGTAGTGTTTATAAGATATAAATAAGAAGTGTATATTTAAGTATAGGGGTATAGTTATATTTAAATTAACTACTAGAGAGTTTTAAAAGATAAACTAGATATATAGTAGAGACTATAGTTTATATAGACATTTCTCTTCTAAGCTTTTCTTAAGATTAATAACTAATTTATTTAATCTTTAATATAAAATTATAATAAACTAATTATTAGTTTTATTAGTTTTTAATAAATTAGTAAGATTATTTTTTAATTTTATTAATCTTATTTTTATTAGTTTATAATTTTCTATAGTTTACTTTTTACTATTATATTTAATTACTTTAGTTTTTAAAATAATTAACTTATAATATAATATTTCCTTTTTTTTAGTTTTTATTTTTAAAGATTTATAAATAAATTATTTATTTATTAATTTCTTATTTTTATAAGTTTTCCTTTTCTAATTACTATTAATAATATTATTTTAATTAGTATATTAGATTATATTAAAAAATATTATATTTATAATTTAGTTTTTTTATAAAAAAAATAAAAAGTTAAAATTTTAATTAAATATATTATTTTTAAAAATAATAAAAATAATATATTATATTTATATTATTATTATTTAAAAAAGCTTTATAAGATTATTTAGGGTTTATCTTACTATAATTTTTATATTATTATTAAAATAACTTATAATAATATATTTATAATTTTTTTTTATAAATATTATCTTTTTTTTAGTTAGTTTTTTTATTTATAATATTAATATCTTTTTTATTTTTATAGTTTTTTAGATAATAATTAAAATTAAAAAAGTAAAGTTAGTAATTAAAAAGGCTAAAGAAGATCTAGTAGAGATTTTAAATTATTTAGTTTACTTTTATAATTAATAAAATTATTAAAGGAAAAAAATATATCTTTATTTAAGTAAAATATATAGGGGCTTATAAAGGAAGAAAATATTATATTTTTAGAAGAGTAGTAGCTAGTTAATAATATCTAATCTTTAGGTATATTTAATATAGTTAATTAAAACTTAATAGACTTAGATCTATTATTAATAGATCTTCGAGCTTTTTTAAATATTTTTAGTAAAATATAATAAAAAGTTACTAGCTTTCTATTAAATATTTAATAAGCTTTTAAATATTTTTATTATATTTAGAATTTTTCTATTTAACTAAATACTTAACTTTTTTATTATTATTATTTATTAAATTAAAAATTTTTTTAATATTTTAAATATCTTTTTTAAATTTAATTATAATAAACTTTTTTATAAAGATATATTAAGATAAAGTAATATAGCCTACTTAAAATACTATAAAAAATAAGAAAAGAAATAGTTAGTTAAGATAATTAAAAATAATTCCTATAAGAAGCTACTATAATTCTACTTATAGTATATTAGTATATAGGGCAACTAGTAGTAGCGCCGCTACATTACAGATCAGTAACACTATAAAAGTCTAGAGTACTATATATCTAATCTTTATTTATATATAAAAGGCTATAGTAGCCCTTATTTTATAAAATAGAACTTAAAAAGGATAATAGTATAGAAGAAGGTAAAGAATAGTATTATAATAGTAAGTAATTAGTTATTCTCTACTAGCTAGTAAGTTATTATAAAAGTTAATCTTTTATTATTTTTCTTTTAATAATATTTTTTCTTATTTTTAAGTTTTCTTTTTCTTCTCTTTAAATATAAAACTCTATAATATAGATTCTAACTAATTAATAACTTCTTAAATATCTTATTTAACTATTAGATTAATCTAATAACTATTAAAAGATTTCTCTTATATAGTATAGCTTTTAGCTATTACTAGTTATTCTAGTAGGTAAGTAATAGTCTTATTTATAATATTAGGTTATATTATTTAGCTCTAATAAATTAGAAGTCTAACTAGGATTTACTTAGTAAGTTTAAGAAGTTTTTTTTATAAGCTATAAGTATACTACTTATAAAATAAATTATTAAAAATATAATAAGAGAGCTAAGGGCTAAAGACCTTAGAAGATTAAGATAATAATAATAGCTAAGGGGAGTAAATATTAATCTGGATTAATAAGTTAGAAAGTAAATATCTTTATAAAGAGAGTTTTTATTAATTAACTAAAATTGTTAATTATAATTAAAAAACTCTATCCTAAGAGTAAGGGTTTAACTAAACTAGTATATACTAGTTTCTTATTATAAAAATAGATTATAGAAATTAAAAGTAAACTATTATAATTTATTAATTAATAATTAATAAGTTAAGAAAAAACTTTTCTATTAAAAATCTTTATTAGGATATTAATTATTTTCTTATTAAGATTTATTTTAATTATTAAATTAAAATAACTTATTTTTATTAGATATCTTTTCTACTATACTTAGCTATATTATAAAGTAAACTTTTTAAAAGATAAACTTAAAAACTTTTATAGAAAGAAGGGAAAGATAAAAAAATAAAAAGTATTTTCTATTACTTTTAATTATCTTTTATATTCTTATCTAACTACTTAAAAACTATATCCTTATTTAGAAAAGTTACCTTAATACTTATTTAATATATCTTCTTTATTAATTTTTTATTTAAAGGTTTTATATATAGATTTTTTATCTAATAAAAAGAAAACTATTTTAGATTTAGCTTTAAAAAGTAAAGATATTCTTATAAATAAAGGTTTCTATAGCTTTTTAAATTAGATAATAACTAAAGATAAAGTTTTAATCTTTAATAGAAATAATATTATTAAGTTTTTTAATAACTATAAAGATATTATCTATTATTATTATAGTAGGTTTACTAGTAAGTATATAATTTTCTATAAGGCTATTTATAAAGCTAATCTTAGTATTAAGTTTACTATCTAAGATATCTTTAATATTACTAAAAACTAGAAAGATATTAAGAAATAATTATTTAACTTATTCTAGTTTAATAATATTTTATAGCTTAGAAGCTATAAAAATAAATATATTAAATATTTAAAGAGGAAGGCTTTAAAGAACTAGACTAAGTTAAATTAATAGCTTTAAATTTAGAAAGTTCTAGCTAGTAAATATAAAAATATAATTATTATTAAAAAATAAAAATATTAAAATCTATAGATAGTACTTTTAAAAGATTATATTAACTATATTAAGATAGTTAAGTATTATATTAATACTAAACTAAAGGCTATAATTATAGATTAATTAGTTAAAATTATAATAGCTATTATAATTAAGGAAGTAGAAACTAATATATAAGACTAATATTATAATAGTAAAAAAGGGGACATTAGTAAAAAGGGGGATATTCTTAGGATTCCGCAAGTATAGGGGAGGTAAAAGAATATTATTCCTTGCCGTGGCCCAGGGCTATAGTTATTTCCTTTCTTTCCCTTTCTCCCGGGGGAGGAAGAAGAATAAGTTTCTTAAGTTCTTTAGTTATTCTAATTATTAGTTCTTCTCTTAATTTAACTTAGTTATTATTATCTCTTATAGATTATCTTATATAGTAACTCCGGATAATTCTTCTATTATTTTATATATAAGAGTGTCCCCTATTTAATACTCTCATAATCTTTAGCTTCCCCCTATTTAGAAGCTTCCTTTAGTTATAATACAGCCCTATTTCCCGTTAATCAACTATTTCCGACATCTATTTCTATTCCTACTAGAAGAACTATAACACTTCTTATAGGGACTATTCTAGACCTTTTTAATTAACTATTTCTTCTTATTTCTTATAGTATTTTAAGCAGGCTACACTACTCTGTCTTAATACTATTATAATATATTATATATAGTTTTAATTTAAAGAATAGATAATTAGTTAGTTTTAGTATAAGGGTTTAATCTTAAATAATTTATAATACTTTTACTTACTAAATATATTATTATTAAATTTCCTCCTAAACCTATTTTATAGTTAAAAAAACCTAAGATTAATAATAAGATAGATAAATTAATTAATAATATAGAAAAGCTTACTTTTTACTTTATATAAGAATATAATATAGATAATATTTATTACCTATTTTAATTTATATATTAAAAACTTAATTTTAATTTAGATATTAATATTATAATTAAAATTATAAATAAAATAAATATTAAATCTAAATAAATTTTAAATTATATAAGTTTATAGTCTATTATTAAAGATAAATTATTATTATTTTTAAATTTAATAAATAAAATTAAGATAAATATCTAGAGGTTTTAAGATTATAGCTTTACTACCTTATAAATAATAATATACTTTATATAGACTTTATTATAACTATATATACCTTTTATAATATCCTTAATAACTAAGCTTATAAAAGAATAATAAAGAAAATAGATTTCTCTATTCTAAATACTAAAATATAAATAGTTATTAGAGAATTTTATAAGAATATATATAAACTTTAAAATAAAGAGAAAGCTAGAAGCTTTATAAGAAATAGAAAGTAGCTAGTTCTTTTTAAAAAGGAATTTAAAATAGCTATAATAAACTTTATTAAAGCTTACTTATTTAAAGAAAATAATACTTTTTAATAGTAGTTTATTATAGAAGAGAATATTATAGGTCCCTTAAATAAAAAAGATCTTTATATTCTTATAATAGGAGTTTATAAGAAATAAAAAATAATTATTAAAAAACTATTTAAAAGCTCTTTTAAATAAAGATAAAAGCTAGAAATAGAATTACTAATTATTAATTAGTTAGTTTTTATAAAAGTAAACTTAGTAATTACTTTTATAAATAATAAAATAGTAAAATAACTATAATAACCTAACTCTTCTTAAATACTAGTTAAATCTACTATTATATAATAAATAATAGATAATATTATTAAGATATTAATTTAAAAATTAATCTCTTTTTTTAAAATTTAAAATCTAATATAATATAAGATTACTAATATACTTAAAGGAATTAAAACTTACTATCTTTCTAGTAAGCTAATTTTAAAAAAAGAAATTTAATAATAAAAAAAAAGAAACTAAGATCTAACTACTTATTATTTAGAAGTTATTTTTAACTTAGTAATTAATAATTTCTAATATATATTAGCTAATACTAATAATATACTAAACTTAAAATTTAACTAAGATAGAGACTAGGTATAAGATATCCTTAGAAATAGCTTTTTTTATATATAAATAATATCTATTATTATAAAAGATAATAATTAGTAAGATTTTATATTAAGGAATCTTAAAGCTTTTATATTAAATTTTTTTATTTTTAAAAATATTAGCTTAATTTAATAGTCTTTATATATCTAAATTAAGATTAAGATTAAGATAAATAAAGATATTATTAAAATAATAGATATTAAAGCTAAGCTTAATATAATCTATAAGAGCTATATAATAGCTAATAAGATTATATATAAATAGTTAAAAATAGTATATTAAGCCTTTAATAGAAGCTAGCTTTTTAAATTTTAAAAGTAAACTAATATAACTTTATAATTAAGAAAATATAAAATTAACTTTAAGGTTTTTATTATAAAAGACTTATAAGTTATAGTACCCTTATTATTTAAGATATTTTTTATCTATACTTTAAAATTTACTTTTAATTATAATAATAATAGTAAATTTATAAGAGGTAAAATAATTATAGGTAAAGCTTAGCTTATAATACTACTTTTTAACTTATTTACTTTTATTAGTAGAGAGGGAAATAAGATTAGGGAATCTTAGCTAAAAAAAGCTTTTTCTCTAATTACCTAATATTTCTATTTTCTAATTAAAGCTCTCTCCTACTAACTACTAAAACTACTAATACTTTCCTTTATAAACCCTTACTTTTTATTTCTATTTCTAATAGTATTACTATTAACTTTCTCCTAAGGGAATAATTAATTACTAAGATTTTATTTAATCTAGCTTAAAATACTTATTACTTTTTTATATAAATAGAAAGAAGAATATTAAATATTAAAATATAATTTAAATTTAAGCTTATTTATAATACTAAGATATAAGAAGATAAAGCTATAGCTATTTTAATAATTAATATTTTCTATAAAATAATAGGAAAGTTCTCTATAAAAATAGTTTTAAAGAAGATTAGAAAAAGAAAGGAAAAGTAAACTAAAGTAATTATAGATATCTAAACTTTATATAAATAAAAAGCTCTAAAAGTCTAGCTAGTAGATAATACCTTTCCTAATAGAAGTGCCCCTACTATTAATTTCTAGTAGAAGATAAAGGTATAAAATAAAGTAAAAGAATAACTATAAAAAATAAAATATAAAAAATTTATTATATTTTACTTTATTAAAATCCCTAGGGGAACTTAATTTATAAAAAAGTATTTAAAGAATATTATTAAGGGTATTATAGACTAAATAACTCCTAAAAAACTTACCTTATTTACTAAGATCCTCTATAATTAAGAAACTACTTTAGCTTAGGATTTTATAGAAATTAGCTTAATTAAGTTAGAAATAATATCTATTTAAGAAATATAAATAGAGCTCTATAAGATATAGTAATTACTATTAATTAGAATTCTACTAAAAATAATTAAAGCTTTTATTAATATTTTAAAAAATAAGATTATTAAAAATATTTTAAAGTAAAAATATAAAATATATTATAATTAGATCTTCTTTATAAAGAAGAAAGATAGTAGATTTTAACTAATTACTAATTATTAATTTTTAAACTAGTATATAATCTATAATACTTTTATCTCTCTAAATATTAAAAGATTTTTAAAGTTTATAGTATAATATATTATTCTCTTCCTAATTAACTTACTATCTAAATATAACTAAATTAAGCTTATACCTAAAAATAAGGACTTTACTACCTTTAAATTACCTATTAGTCTACTATAAATATATAAGCTACCTTAAAAAGCTATAAATTCTATTAAGTAATTTATAAAAGCTATTATAATAATATTATATAATTTATTACTTTATATTATTAAAGTTTATATTAATAATATAGTTATTAAAAGCTTTATAATAAAATATAATAATAAAATCTATCTTAATCTACTTAAAATATAAAGATTTATATATAAATACTTTTATAATATTAATATAATATTATTAAATTTTAAACTTATAGGAACTTATATTTTAAAAAAGAAGAGTTTATAAGTAATATTATCTTATATTATAGTTAGATATATATATAAAAGTAGAAAGTAATCTCTAGATAATTTTAAAATCTAAAAGATCTTTAAATAGCTATTATATTAAGTTATTAAAAAAGTATATAAATTCCTTAAGATAATTAGATTCTTTAAAATATAGATTATCTACTATATTTTAATTACTAAACCCCTAACTAGACTATTAAAGAAAAATACTTAATTTCTCTAGAAACCTAAATAATAGAAATTAATAAATACTTTAAAAAAAGTTTTTACTAATTAGCTAGTTTTATAAGTTTTAGATTATTTTAAAGATATTAAGGAGATTTACTTTACTATTAATAGAAGTCTAACTAGCTAAAATAGTATATTAATATAAATCTTTAAAGATAGTAAATATCTTATATAATATAAAAGTAGCTACTAGATAGAAATAGAAAAATAATATAACTAGATAAAAAGAGAAATATAAACTATCTTTACTATATTTTAATAACTTTACTACTATTTAACTAAAATAAAATTTATCTTAAAAACTAACTACTAAATACTAATCTACTAATTAAATAAAAGTTCTATAGATATCTTAAGTATAGTAATTAATAACTAGATTACCTATATTAGATTATTTAACTTTAAAGTATATTATATATAAAAGAAAGATAATAATATTATTAATATTCTATCTTATAAGCCTTCTAAGAAATTAGATCTATAGGAACTTAAAGAAGACTAAGACTTTAATAAATTTATTAAATAATATATTTTTTTTTTAGAAAAATCTTTATTACTTAATAAACTCTATTTAAAAAAATCTTTCTAGATTACTTAATTTCTTTTAATTCTTAAAAGTCTACTAAACCTTAATATATAAGACTATAGCTAATTTAGAATTAAATACCTAAAGTTTTATATTAATTATTATATTCTATAAGCCTAAATTATAAAAATACTTCCTAAATATAAAATAATAAATAATAATAATAAAAAAATAAAATCTATATAGATCTATATAATTTAATAAGCTATTAAAGCTAAGATATAATATACTAGCTAATTAGTTAATAGT
Source organism: Scedosporium apiospermum (assembly GCF_000732125.1). Lineage (NCBI taxonomy): Eukaryota > Fungi > Ascomycota > Sordariomycetes > Microascales > Microascaceae > Scedosporium > Scedosporium apiospermum. The sequence continues at coordinate 235,239 of NW_015971806.1, forward strand.
ATTATTAAAAAGGACTTTAAAGATAGGTTATAGATAAAGTTAAAGTTTATTTTAAATATTAATAATAAAATCTAAGATATTTTAAAAACCTAATACTTTTTACTATATTAAAATACCTATTTTATAAAGTCTTTATTAATATCCAATATATACTTTAAAATTAATCCTTCTAATATATTACTAAAGCCTACTATTATCTTACTAGATTTCTATAAGTAGAAATACTAGTAAAAAATAATATAAAATCTATATAAAAATAATTTTAATAAGATATTCTTAATATCTATAGCTAACTATTTAAAGTAATTATAAATAGTAATCTAGAAAATAAAATAGAATTTATAAAAAACTTAAAAAATAAAAGTATTAAAGTAATTCCCCTATTAGCTTATAATCTTTAAACTAATAAAATAATTAAATTAAAATACTCTACCTTAGCTAAAATCCTTACTAAGTCTAATATAAAGAAGTAAGCTAATATTCTTTCCTTTACTTAGATAATTAATAAAATTATAGTTTAAGCTTCTACTAGATATAGTCCCTTTTATCTTATTTTTAGATATAAACTAGTATTTCTAATTAAAGTTAAAGTCTTTACTTAGTAATTAGTTAAGTAAAATAAAATTAAAGAAATAGAAGACTTTATTATAGCTAGGACTAGATTACTATTATAAAAAAAAGAAGATATTATATTTATAATTAAAAAGATAACTTCCTTTAAAAAAAAAGCTTATAAATTAAACTAATAAGCTTAACTACTTTAAGTTTTAAAGTATTTTTCTATAAAAAGAGAACCTAATCCTTCTTTATAATAAAATTAGAGTATTTAATATATTAATAACTAGTAAGCTTAAATTATAATAAAGAAGATTATTTTAAATTTAAAAATTATATAAAGAAGGTAAGAATATATAATTAGAAGAGCTTAATAAGATATTAATTAGTAGCTTTTATCTATTATATAAAATTAAATACTTTTATATAACTTTAAATAATTAAATTATAATAGATAAAAATATAGAAAATAATTCTTAACTAGAAATACTTTATAATAAGAAGAAAACTACTAATTAATAATAAAAGACTATAATTTAGCTTTAGAAACTATAATTTTACTTAGAAAAATCTTATTATAAAATTAAAGTTGAATTTCTATAAGTCTAAAACTAAAATAAATATAAAGATTACTTTAATAAAACTAAATAATAATTTAAATTAAAAAAACTATTATAACTTATTTCTCTTTATTATAATCATCTATTTATTTCTTCTTTTATTATATTATATAATCTACTAGTAATATAAGTATTAAAATTAAGATATTATATTCTTTAAAGTCTATATATCTAAGATATTTTAATAATATAAAGAACTATCTTTAATATTTAATAACCTAGATCTACTACTTTTTATTTCCTTTTTAGCTTTTATTAAAGAACTTAATACCTATATCTAACTTATCTAAGTCTATAGTATTAGAAGACTCCCCTACCTTTAATAAGATATAGTAACTATATTATAGTATATATATAAAGAATATATAATTTAAGTAAGCTCTAAATTAGTAATTAGATAAAGATATATATTTATTAAATAGGTATAATAATAACTTATAAAAACTAAAAAAAGCTTACTAGAAATTAATACTATTATATCTATATATATAATATTTATAAGTAATTAGATTATACTAGCTATAAAAAGTAATTAATAGAGCTTTAGTTTTTTATAGCTTCTTATTTAATTATAAGTCTATATAGTAACTTTAAAATAACTTTATATTATAAGGAAAGAAGATTTTATTCTAGAATTTAAAAACTAGGTTACTAGTAAGGCTATAGTCTATAGCTATCCTTTTTAACTAATTTATTATTATAAAAATAATATTATTATAGTTCTTAAGGGATTTAAAGAAGTAATATAAAATATAATCCCTATTAAATACTAAAAGCTTTAATATTTATTTAATAAACTAAAAATCTTTATATTTATAAATATTAAAAACCTTAAAAATCTATAAAAAGTTAATAAGTAAAGAGTTATAATAATTATAAAGGACTTACTATCTAGTAAGCCTTAGTATTAGCTTTAAAGATTTCTTTATCTTTAAAAAATTTATCTAGGGGCTTAATATAAATATAATAATTCTTTAGTCTAAAGTTAGAAGAGAAGTCTAATTTAAGAGTAATATTCTTCTTATTTAGATTTTAATCTTATAATATTATAATAAAAATTAAAATAGTTATTATAAAAAAAGAAGAAAAAGAAAGTTTTAAAAAAGAAAAAGGGCTTTTAATTTTCTTTAAGTTTATAAAAATTAGAATTTAATAATTTAGAGAAAAAAAAGAAAAGTTAAACTAAAATAAATTATAAATAAAAGAGATAGCCTAAATCTAGTAGTTATAATTATAAATATTTCTAGTTAGAAGAAAATAAAGTTTATAAAGGAAAGTTTAAAAATAATAATAATTTCTAAAAATAAAAATAATAAAATAAATTATTAAACCTAACCTTCTAATTTACTACTATTCTAAAGACTTATAAAATACCTTTCCTCTTCTATTTAAACTATATTCCCTTCTTCTTTTACTATAATTAATTATTTTAATAGATTCTCTATTCCCTAATTAACTATTCTAACTATATATAAAATAAAAAAAACCTATCTCCTAACTAATATAATATTAATAATAACTTTTACTTACTATAAACTTTTTAATCTATAAAATAATCTTAATCTTATTTAATAAAATAAAAACTTATTAATTAATTAGTTTTTAATTACTATACTTCTTTTTAAAGTAATTAAATAAAATTTAAAAAAGTTTTTTAAATTTTCTATAGTTATTTTCTTACTAATATAAAATATTAACTATAATATTTTTATCTATCTAATCTAAATCCTATAAGTTTAAAAATATATCTATTATTAACTAAGGAATAGGAAATAATTAATTTTAAAATAAATTAACTTTCTATATTAATAAAAATACTAGCTAGTTAAAAAACTAGCTTAAGAAAATAGGTAATATTAACTTAGTTTTATAGAGATAATTAACTCCTTATACTACCTTAATAAAACCCTAGCTAGAAGGAAATAGCTAAACTAAGATAAAGTAAATATTAAATTTACTTTTATAATATTAAAACTACCTAATATAATTATCTTACTACTATACTACTAACTTAAGTTAGATAATCCCTTATATTTTATTAAAATCTAGTTTATTATTTAAAAAAAGAAAAGATAAAAGTAATATTAAGCTTTATAAATAAAAAAAGAAAATACTTATTAGATATAATATCTAATTATATACCTATACTTTAATAACCTTATTTACTAAATAATAATAATTTAAAATAAAAAGATATCTAAGTTATATTTATATAATATTCTTTATAACAAATAAGATATTAGGATTATAATTAATATAAAAATATAAATAAAAAGAAAATAGAAAGAAAGTAAATTAAATTAATTTATTATCATTTACTTTACTTAAATAATATAAAATAACTAAAAATATAACCTACTAGCTATTACTAATATATTTAACTTTTTCTAATCTCTATTAACTATTTTCTATATTTATAACTAGTTAAATTACTAGTATTCTATTTATAAAATAAATAATTAAATATTTAATAGATAAGACTATATAAAAAGAAGTAAATAGCTAAATAAGTTAGTTAATTACTAATAAGCTATAATCTATAATTTCTTTAGTAACTTAATTAATATTTTCTTTAATCTTTTCTATTTTTTAATAATTAGATTACTAGATAATATTTTAAAAGCTAGAATAGGAGACTAGTAATTTTTATAAAAAGAAAGATTTAATATTACTAAGTTTATCTTTAAAAAATTAAAAAAAGATATTAATATAATAAGAAAATAAATTAAATATTTAGAGAAGCTAAGAAAAATATTAAAAAACTAAGATATATCTCTTCTTTTTAAAAAATAGATTAAAATATTCCTACTAGCTTCTAGCTTTAAAGATAGGAAAATAATATTCTCTAATATAGAAAAAGCCTCTTAAGTATATAACCCTTACTAAATAGCTATAGATAGAGGTACTATATAGTAGCTCTTCCTATTCTTCTTTAGAAGTAATTTATAAAAATCCTATTTCTTAACTCTACCCCCTAAATACCCTATTTTTAAAAAGCCTCTTAGATTTCTCCCTATTTAAATACTCTTAAAGATAATTATCTCCTTTAAAAGGTTTAATATACCTACTAAATAATTATTATAGCTTATTAATATATTTAAATCTCTTACTTTTAACTCTAATACTTATAAAAAGAATAAGCTCCTATATTATAATCCTATACTTTTAAAACCTTCTAAACTAGCTAAGCCTCCTTAATCTCTAATTTCTAAACTTTAAACTAATTACCTAATTTACCTAATAAGTTATAAAAAAGTTCCTATAGCTAAAAAAGAGAAATAGACTTTAAAAGCTTTATTAAAATCCCTTAAGCCTTCTTCTAGATTTTTATTATATTAAATATAAAAACTTAAAAAATAATTACTTTTTTATTAATTATAATAGATTAAAAAGTAATTTTAATCTTAATCTACTTCTATTTAATCAAGATTACTATAGTAAATATAAGACTATAAGTAAAAAAAGTTTTATAATTAAGAAATAGGAAAGGTTTTTACTCCTATAATAATAAATATATATATAAAGTTAATATAAACTATACTTAAAAGAAGAGCCTAGGAGAAATATAAGAAGATTAGTAAGTAAAAGGACTAATTAATTAGCTATTTTATTATAATATTTTTTATTTCTTAAAATATAATATTTCTATTTATTATTTCTAAAGCTTTACTATTATTAAGTTTCCTATATCTTTTCTTTTTAATAAAATTCTACTTATAGTAAATTTTAAAAGAAAAAATATATTAATATATAAAGTAACTAGTAGTAGTATTACTATATTATAGATTAGTAATACTATAAAAATCTAGAGTACTATATATTTAATCTTTACTTATATATAAAAAGCTATAGTAGCTTTTATTTTATAAAATAAAACTTAAGAAAGATAGTAGTATAAAAAAAAATAAAAAGTAATATTATAGTAGTAAATAATTAGTTATTTTCTACTAACTAGTAAATTATTATAAAAGTTAATCTTTTACTATTTTTCTCTTAATAATACTTTTTCTTATTTTTAAATTTCCTTCTTCTTCCCTTTAAATATAAAACTCTATAATATAGATTTTAACTAATTAATAATTTCTTAAATACCCTACTTAACTATTAGACTAATCTAATAACTATTAGAAAATTTCTCTCTTATAATATAGCTTTTAACTACTACTAGTTATTCTAGTAGGTAAGTAGTAGTCCTATTTATAATATTAAATTATATTACTTAGCTTTAATAAAATAGTTATTACTAAAAGAGAAAAAAGAAAGAGTTTTAAAGAAGAAAAGGGTTTTTAATTTTCTTTAAGTTTATAAAAATTAGAGTTTAATAATTTAGAAAAAAGGAAGAAAAATTAAACTAAAATAAATTATAAGTAAAAAAAATAATTTAAATCTAGTAATTATAATTATAGATATTTTTAATTATAAGAAAATAAAGTTTATAAAGAAAAACTTAAAGATAATAATAATTTTTAAAATAAAAATAATAAAATAAATTATTAAATCTAATCTTCTAATTTACTATTATTTTAAAAACTTATAAAATACTCTTTCTTCTCTACTTAAATTATATTCTTTTTTTCCTTTATTATAACTAATTATTTTAATAGATTTTTTATTCCCTAATTAACTATTTTAATTATATATAAAATAAAAAAACTTTACTTTTCTAATTAATATAATATTAATATTAACCTTTACTTACTATAAACTCTTTAATTTATAAAATAACTTTAATCTTACTTAATAAAATAAAAACTTATTAATTAATTAGTTTCTAATTACTATACTTCCTTTAAAAATAATTAAATAAAATTTAAAAAAGTTTCCTAAATCTTCTATAGCTATTTTCCTACTAATATAAAATATTAACTATAATATTTTTTATCTATTTAGTTTAAATCCTATAAGTTTAAAAATATATCTACTACTAATTAAAAAATAAAAAATAATTAGTTTTAAAGTAAATTAACTTTTTATATTAGTAAAAATATTAATTAATTAAAAAACTAATATAAAAAAATAAATAATATTAACTTAGTTTTATAAAGATAGTTAATTCCTTATACTACTTTAATAAAACTTTAGCTAGAAAGATATAGCTAAATTAAGATAAAGTAAATATTAGATTTACTTTTATAATATTAAGACTATCTAATATAATTATTTTATTATTATATTACTAATTTAAACTAGATAATCTTTTATATTTTACTAAAATCTAATTTATTATTTAAAAAGGAAAAAAGTAAAAGTAATATTAAGCTTTATAAATAGAAAAGGAAAATACTTATTAAATATAATATCTAATTATATACTTATACTTTAATAATTCTACTTATTAGATAATAATAATTTAGAATAAAAAGATATCTAAATTATATTTATATAATATTCTTTATAATAAATAGGATATTAAAATTATAATTAATATAAAAGTATAAATAGAAAAAAGATAAAAAGAAAGTAAATTAGATTAATTTATTATTATTTACTTTATTTAGATAGTATAAAGTAGCTAGGAGTATAGTTTACTAGTTATTATTAATATATTTAACTTTTTTTAATTTTTATTAATTATATTCTATATTTATAATTAGTTAGATTATTAATATTTTATTTATAAGATAGGTAATTAGGTATTTAATAAATAGAATTATATAAAAAAAAGTAAATAATTAGATAAACTAGTTAATTATTAGTAAGCTATTATCTATAATTTCTTTAGTAATCTAATTAATATCTTTTTTAATTTTTTCTATTTTTTAATAATTAGATTACTAGATAATACTTTAAAAACTAGAGTAGAAGATTAGTAATTTCTATAGGAAAAGGGATTTAATACTATTAAGCTTATCTTTAAAAAGTTAAAAAAAGATATTAATATAGTAAAGAAGTAAATTAAATATCTAAAGAAGCTAGAAAGAATATTAAAGAGTTAAGATATATTTTTCTTTTTTAAAAAATAAATTAAAATATTTTTACTAACTTCTAATTTTAAAAATAAGAAAATAATACTCTTTAATATAGAAAAAGCTTTTTAAATATATAACTTATATTAAGTTATTATAAATAGAAATACTATATAATAATTTTTTTTATTTTTCTTTAAAAGTAATATAATAGTAAAAAAGGGGATATTAGTAAAAAGGGGGATGTTTTTAAGATTTTATGAAGGTGGAAGTAGAAGAATATTATTCCTTACTATAAGTTATAGTTATAGTTATTTCTTTTCTTTTTTTTCTCTTTTAGGAGGAAGAATAAGTTCTTTAATAAGTTTTATAAGTTTTTTAGTTATTCTAGTTATTAGTTCTTCTTTTAATTAATTTAGTTATTATTAGTTTTTATAGATTACTTTATATAGTAACTCTAGATATTTCTTCTATTATTTTATATATAAGAGTATCCTTTATTTAATATTCTTATAATCTTTAACTTCCTTCTATTTAGAAGTCTTTTTTAATTATAATATAGCCCTATTTCTTATTAATTAATTATTTTTAATATCTATTTCTATTCCTATAAGTAAAACTATAATACTTTTTATAAAAACTATTTTAGACCTTTTTAATTAACTATTTCTTCTTATTTTTTATAATATTTTAAGTAGGCTATATTATTTTATCTTATTTAGAAGTCTAATTAGGATCTACTTAGAGAGCTCTATAAGCTTTATTTATAAGTTATTACTATTACTATAGTAAATAAGTTACCTAAACTAAAACTAGAAAAATTAAAATATAATAGATTATAGAAATAACTTAGTATAGTAATATTTAAAGAATAAAGTAAATATATTAGCTAAGAGAAAACCTATTAATTAACTATTTTTAAAAGTAGTAAAGTTTAATAAGGACTTATCTAATTTAAGTATTAAGGAGCTTAGATATAATAAGATCTAGTTAGGTTAAAGTTTTCTTTTAGCTTATTTAGAAAAATTAAAGTTTAATTTTATTTAATTTAAAAAGCTTATATTTAAATTAGTTAATTAATAAAAATTATTTAATAATATATAGGAAATTATAATTAAGATCTTTATTTAGTTATTTTTATTAGAAATAGTTTTAATAGTTAAGTAATTTCTAGTAATAAAAGTTTTTAAGTATATTATAACTATTATTTTTATAACTTTAGTAATTAGAAATAAAATAAATAGAAGAGGATTTTATTATTATAAAAGCTTTTTTAATAATTATTTTAATATAATAAAAAGAGCTTTTACTAATAGCTTTAAATATTATAAATAATAACTATTTTTATTTTTACTAATTTACTTATTATTAATATATTAATATAATATCTATTTTCTTAAAACTTAAAGTTTAATATTATAGTTAACTTTACCTTTTATTTTAATTTTAAATTTAAATATAACTTTTAAAGATCTTATTTTAATAATAACTAAAAAAGATATCTCTAACTTAATAAAGCTTTATAATAATTTTAGTTATAAGATATCTTTTAATATATTTATATTTTTTATTATATAAATTATTAAAGATAAAGAGAGGTTTTCTTTCTTTAATAAAATAAATATTATATTATTTATAAAATACTATAAAAAGAATATTTTCTTTTTAAGAGAAAATAATAAGTAGAAAGCTATATTTCTTAGAAAAGCTATCTAAGAAACTTTTCTAATTATAAAAGTAATAGTTTAAAAAGCTATTAAGAGTTTTATATAATTAAAAACTAAAAAGGACTTAGTCTACTAATTTAAAGATAAAGATATAAAAGTATATAAAAACTATAATAAATAGTATATAATATTAGTTAGTAAGGGCTAGCTTAAATATAGCTAAAAGGAAGATCCTAAATAGATAAGAAATTAATAATAGTTTACTAAAAAGTATAAAATTCTATTATTAACTAATATAAAGAAGAAAGATCTCCTAAAAGCTATAAATAATACTTTTTACTTAAAACTTATAATAGATTATATTCTATCTTATAAAGAGCTTAAAAATAAGACCTTAGATAAGTTAATTAACTATATCTAAGATATTTTTAAAAATAAGTTTAAAAAGGAAAATATATAAGAAGATAATATTAACTACTAATAAGAAAAACTTTCTAAATTAAAAGTTAGCTTTAAAAAAGAAAAATAAATAATTAATTATAAAATTAAAATATTCTAATAACTAAAAATAGTTAATTAACTATTTTTAGTTATTAGAATATTTTAATTTTATAATTAATTATTTATTTTTAAAAAGATCTTTATAAATATCTAATATAATAGACTTTTATATATAAAAATAATAAGATTTATAGCTATAACCTTTATATTAATACCCTAACTCTAGGAATAGAAAGTAAATATAAAAAATATTAATTATTTATTTTTAAAAAGATCTTTATAAATATCTAATATAATAAACTCTTATATATAAAATTTATTATAGTAGTTTTATTTAAATAGGATATTTTAGAAAGGGATAGTTATTAGTTAAATAAGTATAAGTATATATTCCCTAATATTAATAAGAAGATATAACTTAAAGTAAATAACTTCTATAATATTCTTAGAAAGCTAACTTATAATAAATTAATAATTAAATCTTATTAGAATAATATAAAAATAGATATAAAATAAAGTAAGTTTTTTAAGTCTAAAAAAGCTAAGTAAAAGGTAAAGTAAGTTAAAGAGAAGGTAAAGAAAAGAGAAAAAATAGCTAAAGAAAGTAAAAAAGAAAAAAGAAAAGAAGTTAATATATACTTAATCTTAATAAGAAAGAAAAGTAAATTAATAAGTAATTAAAAATTATAGTTTAATATTATAGATTTCTTTACTAAAGAAAAATAAAAGATTATAAATATCTTTACTAATATAAGTAACTTTAAAAGAAAATAGATTTTAGTTAATTAATTAGATTCTAATTTAAATAAAAAGAGAAAATAGCTAGAAAATTCTAAACTAAGTAATCTTTCTAAAAGCTTTAATAAAATAGCTTTTTAAAAAATATTATTTATAAAGTCTTTAATATTATTAAAGAAAGTTATTATAAATAAGATTTTTAAATTTAAAGTTAATTTAACTATAGTAGAAATACTATAACTATCTTCTTAAGTAATAATAAAACTAAAAAAATAAGGAATTAATATTACTAATAATATTTAAATATAAGTTCTAATTAGGGAACTAGCTAGAAAAGAGAACTATTAAAGAAGGAAACCTTTATAAGAAGCTAAAATAACTATATTAGAAATATCTAAAATAAAAGCTAGGAATACTTAAAAGGTATTTTCTAAAATTAATATAGATATTATTAAATCTCTTTTTATAAAAGAAAAAGTTATTAATTAATTATTTTTTAATTAAAAAGTTAATATATAGATATTAAAGATTAATTTTAATTTAGTAAAAGTCTATTTAATATAATATTTATTATATATAAAAATTAAAATTAATAATATTATAAATAAAGATATTATTAGTATTTTTAATATTAAAGTAGAAATTAATATCTTTTATATTTCTTATATAAAAAAAAGTAATTTTTTATATATTAAAATTAATATAATTTTATATTTATTTAGTAATTAGTAATCTCTTTTTTTTTAAGAGGTTATTATAAAGTTTTAGTATAGATAGAAAGCTAAGAACTTCCTATTAGGTTTTATATTTTTATAGATAACTTTTTAGGTATATTTATAATATTAGAACTATTTTTTATAAAAATATCTTATTTCTTTTTTAATTATAATAACCTTTTAAGCTCTATTAGAAAGGAAGTTATTATTAATAAGATTTAGCTTATTATATTATTTTTAGGACCTCCTAGGGTAGCTAAGTGCTAGGAAAACTAGAAGAGGAATTCTTTACTAGAAGAGATTTCTTAGAAGCTATACTAGTACTTACTCCTTTATTATTAGACCTCTTCCTATTATCTACTTTAGAAGATATTCCCTAATTATTTAAGAATTCCCTTAAATATAATAAGAAAGTTATCTATAAAGTACTATATAATATAGCTAAATATATATATTAGATCTTAGTAAAACTTAAGGGGAGGAGCTCTATATATAAAAAAGTCTTTAATCTATAATTACTATTAGGAATAAAGATAAATAATAATAAACTAATTATATACTAGTTAGTTAATTAATATCTAATAAGTAAAGTAGAGAATCTTAATACTATTAACTTAAAATTAGGTAACTAAGTTTAAAGAGCTATTAATATATAAACTCTTTATAAATTAAAAGCTTTTAAAGTTTATTTTATTAATAATACCTTACTTAATAGATTAACTTTAGAAGTAAACTTAAAATAGAAATTAAATATATTAGAATATATAAAGACTTATTTTAAGTTTATTAAATATATAAAGTTTATTATCTTATAGTTTATAAAATTTTAGAAAGGCTTTAGATTAATTACTATATATTTAGAAGGACTTCTTATTAAAATAGAACCTCTAATTAAGAAAGAAAAGGTAGATCTTTTTACTAAAATCTTTTATAATAAGAAAAAAGCTTTAGTATAAGATTTCTTTAAGATTAGATAAGTAAAACTAGAAATTATCTTTCTTTAAAAGATTAAAGTTATCTTTTATAAAGCTTAGTAAGTACTATTTTATTAGAGCTAAGTAGTATAACTTAATAATATAAATAGGTCTACTACTTACTTACTAAAATAGTTAGCTATAACTAGAAGCTATACTATAAAGGAAAAATCTCCTAATAGTTATTAGATTAGTCTAATAGTTAAGTAGGATACTTAGGAAGTTATTAATTAGTTGGAATCTATATTGTGGAGTATTATATCTAAAGGGAAGAAGAAGGAAACTTAAAAATAAGAAGAAGTATTATTAAGAAAGAGTAGTAAAAGAATAACTTTTGTGATAGCTTACTAGCTGATAGGAAATAACTGATTACTTGCTATAGTAATATTGCTCTTTACCTTCTTCTATACTACTATCCCTTCTTAAGTTCTATTCTATAAAATAAAGGCTATTATAGCTTTTTATATATAAATAAAGGTTAAATATATAGTACTCTAGACTTTTATAGTATTACTAATCTATAATATAGTAGTATTACTATTAGTTATTTTATATACTAATATATCCTTCTTTCTAAAATTTACTATAAGTAGAATTTTACTAAAAAAAAAAGATATAAGAAACTTAATAATAGTAAAGCTTTAAAAATAATAAATAGAAATATTATATTTTAAGAAGTAAGAAATATTATAATAAAATAGCTAATTAGTTAGTCCTTTTACTTACTAATCTTTTTATATTTTTCCTAAACTCTTTTTTTAAATATAGCCTATACTAATTTTATATATATATTTATTATTATAAAAGTAAAAACCTTTCCTATTTCCTAATTATAAAACTCTCTTTACTTATAGTTCTATATTTACTATAGTAATCTTTATTAAATAAAAGTAAATTAAAACTAAGATTACTTTTTAATCTATTATAATTAATAAGAAAGTAGTTATTTTTTAAGTTTCTATACTTAATATAATAAAGGTCTAGAGGGGGGCTTAGGGGGTTTTAGTAGGGCTTTTAGAATTTATTTTTTCTTTTTAGTTACTATAAGGACTTTTCTATAACTTATTAAGTAAGCTAGGTAACTAGTCTAAGGTTTAGAAGTTAGAAACTAAGAAGGCTTTACTAGCTTAGGAAGTTTTAAAAGTATAGGATTATAATATAAGAGCTTACTCTTCTTATAAGCTTTAGGATTAAAAGTAAAAGGTTTAAATATATTAATAGGCTATAGTAGTTACTTAGTAAGTATACTAAATTCTTTAAAGGGGATAATTATTTTTAAAAATATCTAGGCTAAAAGAAATCTAAAAAGCTTTTTAGAAATAAAATATTTAAATAGTAAAGCTAAAGAATAGGACTCCTATAGGTTACTTTTAAAGAAGAATAGGAAAAGTTACTATATAGTATTTCTATCTATAGTAACTTAGTATAGGTTATATACTTATAAAGCCTTTTCTATATCTAGGAATATTATTTTCCTATCCTTATAGCTAAAAGCTAATAGGAATATTTTAATCTATTTTTAAGAAAAAAGAAGTATATCTTAGCTTTTAGATATCTTTCCTAGCCTTTTTAGATACTTAGCCTACTTCTTTATTATATTAATATCCTTCTTTAACTTTTTAAGGATAGGCTTAGTAATATTAAAGTTTTTTTCTTATAAAATTACTAGTTTTCTATTTTAGCTTTTAAAATATTATCTAGTAATCTAATTATTAAAGAATAGAAAAGATTAAAAAAGATATTAATTAGATTACTAAAGAAATTATAGATTATAGCTTACTAATAATTAACTAGTTTATCTAGTTATTTACTTTTTCCTATATAATCTTATTTATTAAGTATTTAATTACTTATTTTATAAATAGAATACTAGTAGTTAGACTAATTATAAGTATAGAATATAGCTAATAGAGGTTAGAAGAAGTTAAATATATTAGTAATAGCTAGTAAGCTATACTTTTAGCTACCTTATACTATCTAAGTAGGGTAAATAATAACAAATTAGTCTAACTTACTCTCTTTCTATCTTTTTCTTATTTATACCTCTATACTAATTATAATCTTAGTATTTTATTTATTATAAAGAATATTATATAAATATAACTTAGATATCTCCTTATCTTAAATTATTATTATCTAGTAAGTAAGGTTATTAAAGTATAAATATATAATTAGATATTATATCTAGTAAGTATTTTTCTTTTCTATTTATAGGGCTTAGTATTACTTCTACTTCCTTCCTTCTTAGATAGTAAACTAGATTTTAGTAGAATATAAGGGATTATCTAGCCTAAGTTAGTAGTATAGTAGTAAGATAGTTATATTAAGTAGTCTTAATATTATAAAGGTAAATCTAATATTTACTTTATCCTAGTTTAGCTATATCTTCCTAGCTAAGGTTTTATTAAGGTAGTATAAGGAATTAACTATCTTTATAAAACTAAGTTAGTATTACTTATTTTCTTAAGCTAGTCTCTTAACTAGTTAGTATTTCTATTAATATAGAAAGTTAATCTACTCTAGAACTAATTATTCCCTATTCCTTAGTTAATAGTAGATATATTTTTAGATCTATAGGATCTAGCCTAGATAGATAAAAATATTATAGTTAATACCTTATACTAGTAGGGAAATAGCTATAGAAGGTTTAAAAAACTCCTCTAAATCCTATTTAATTATTTTTAAAGGAAGTATAATAATTAAAAATTAATTAATTAGTAAATTTCTACTTTATTAAGTAGAATTAAGGCTATTTTATAGATTAAGGGGTTTATAGTAAAGTAAGAGTTAATATTAGTATTATATTAGTTAAAAGATAAGTTCTTCTTATTTTATATATAGTTAAAATAGTTAATTATGGGATAGAGAATTTATTAGAATAACTAGCTATAGTAAGGGAAGAGGGGAATATAGCTTAGGTAGTAAAAGAAGGGTATTTTTATAGGTATCTAGAATAATAGTAGATTAGAAGGTTAGGTTTAATAATTTATTTTATTATTTTTATTTTTAAAATTATTATTATCTTTAGGCTTTCCTTTATAAGCCTTATTTTCTTATAATTAGAAATATCTATAACTATAACTACTAGATTTAAGCTATTTACTTATAATTTATTTTAGTTTAATTTCTCTTTTTTCTCTTTAAATTATTAAATTCTAATTTTTATAAACTTAAAGAGAATTAGAAGCCCTTTTCTTTTTTAAAACTTTCTCTTTCTTCTTTCTTAGTAGTAACTATCTTAATTTTTATTATAATATTATAAAATTAAGATTTAAGTAAGAAAGATATTACCTTTAAATTAGATTTCTCTTCTAATTTTAGATTAAAAAGTTATTATATCTATATTAAACTTTTAGATAAATTCCCTAAAGATAAAGAAATCTTTAAGGCTAATACTGAAGCTTACTAGATAGTAAATCCTTTATAATTATTATAGCCCTTTACTTATTAATTTCCTATAGATTTTTAAGGTTTTTTATATTTATAAATATAAAGACTTTTAGTTTATTAAATAAGTACTAGAGCTTTTAGTATTTAGTAGGAATTATACTTTATATTACTTCTTTAAATCCCTTAGGAATTATAATAATATTATTTCTATAGTAATAAATTAGTTAAAAAAGATAGCTATAGACTATAGCTTTACTAATAACTTAGTTTTCAAGCTTTAGAATAAGGTCTTCTTTTCTTATAATATAGAGTTACTTTAAAGTTATTATATAGACTTATAATTAAATAAAAGGCTATAAAGAACTAAAGCCCTATTAATTATCTTTTATAGCTAGTATAATCTAATTGCTTATAAGTATTATATATATAAATATAGTAATATTAGTTTTTAGTAAACTTTTCTTAGTTTTTATAAGTTACTATTATACCTATTTAATAAATATATATCTTTATTTAGTTATTGGTTTAGAGCTTACTTAAACTATATATTCTTTATATATATACTATAATATAGTTATTATATTTTATTAAAGATAGAGGAGTCTTTTAATACTATAGACTTAGATAAGTTAAATATAAATATTAAGTTCTTTAATAAGGGCTAGAAGGGAGATAAAAAGTAGTAGATTTAGGTTACTAAGTACTAAAGATAGTTCTCTATATTACTAAAATATCTTAAATATATAGACTTTAAAGAGTACAATACCTTGATTTTAATATTTATATTACTAGTAAATTATATAATACAGTAGAAGAAGAAATAAATAAGGGATTATAATAAAAGGAAATAAGTTATAATAGCTTTTTTAATTTAAATTATTATTTAGTTTTATTAAGGTAATTTTTATATTTATTTTAGTTTTATTAAGGTAATTTTTATATTTATTTTAGTTTTAGATTTATAGGAATTAAACTTTAATTTTATAATAAGGTTTCTTTAGGTGAAATTGTAGTCTTTGAGGCTGGATTATAGTCTTTTATTATTGATTAGTAGTTTCTCTTTTATTATAAAGTATTTCTAGCTAAAGGTTGTTCTCTATATCTTTATCTATTATAACCTAATTATCTAAAGTTATATAAAAGTACTTAATTCTATAAGATAAGTAAAAGCTATTAATTAATATCTTATTAAGCTCTTTTAGTTATATACTTTTACTTTTTTTATATAGTTTTTAAATTTAAAATAATCTTCTCTATTATAGTTTAAGCTTACTAGTTATTAATATATTAGATACTCTAACTTTATTATAAAAAAAGATTAGGTTTTCTTTTTATAGAGGAATACTTTAAAGCTTAAAGTAATTAAGCTTATTAGTCTAGTCTATAAGCTTTGTCCTGAAGGAAGTTACTTTTTTAATTATAAATATAATATCTTCCTCTTTTTATAATAGTAATCTAGTCCTAGCTATAATAAGGTCTTCTATTTCCTTAACTTTATCTTATTTAACTAATTACTAAGTAAGGACTTTAATTTTAATTAGAAATACTAGTTTATATTTAAAAATAAGATAAAAGAGACTATATCTAGTAGAAACTTAAATTATAATCCTATTAGCTATTTAAGTAAAGGAAAGAATATTAGCTTACTTCTTTATATTAGACTTAATAAAGATTTTAGTTAAAGTAGAATATCCTAATTTAATTATTTTATTAGCTTAAGGGTTATAAGCTAATAAGGGAATTACTTTAATACCTCTATCCTTTAAATTCCTTATAAATTCTACTTTATTTTCTAGACTACTATCTATAATTACTTTAAATAATTAGCTATAGATATTAAGAATATCTTATTAAAACTATCTTTATATAGATTTTATATTACCTTTTACTAGTACTCCTACTTATAGAAACCTAATAAGATAATAGTAAGCTTTAGTAATATACTAGAAGGATTAGTTTTAAGGTATATATTAGATATTAATAAAGACTTTATAGAATAGGTACTTTAGTATAGTAAAAAGTACTAGGTTCTTAAAATATCTTAGATCTTATTACTAATATTTAGGATAAGTTTTAACTTTATTTATAATCTATCTTTAAAATCCTTCCTAATAGTATTATTAACTGATTAGCTAGTATATTATATCTTAGCTTTAATAGTTTATTAAATTATATAGACTTATATAGATTTTATTCTTTTTACTATTATTATTTACTATTTTATATTTAGGGAGTATTTTTATAGCTTAGGCCTATAGAGTATAATAATTAATATAAAACTTTAGATATTTAGTTTTAAATTAGCTATAGTCTTATATATTAAGGTTTAGTAGACTTTTAAAGGTTAAAAGGAATTAAGTAATCTAAAGAGATTTCTCTAAGTAGAATCTATTAAATAGTAAAGATTTCTTTAAGAGAAGAATATATTATTTAATAAATTTATTAAGGTCTTAATCTTTTTTAAGTTCCTATAGATTTAATTTTCTAAAAAGCTTATAAGATAAGGTATTAGTAGTATTATTATCTTTCCCTTATATATAATATACTTTAAAGTTAAATAGTTTAATATAAATAATTTAGTTATTAATTACTATATTTAAGATATTTATAAAATTTTTATTTAATTAGTAAACTAGTACTTAGTAATTAGTTTTTAAGATAAATCTTATTTTAGTTAAATAGTAGTAAAGCTATTAAAATATAGTAAAAATAGCTTATACCTCTTTCTTTATCTAGTTATATTATTTTTCTATTTCTATTTAATAGCTATTTTTATATTATATAAGATATTTACTATCTTTAAAGATTTATATTAATATATTATTTTAACTAGTTAGACTTCTATTAATAATAAAGTAAATCTCCTTAGTATTTTTAAAATAATCTAGAACTTATAAAATTAGCTAATTAGTAAAAGCTCTTTTTAAAATATTTATTAATTCCTATTATTTAGGTCTTTAGAGAAATTAAATATTTTTCTTTAATAGTCTAATTAGGGGTTTAGTAATTAAAGTATAGTAGATAATTTATACTCTAAAGAATCTAGTTATCTTAAGGAATCTATATACTTTTTTAATAATTTAATATAATAACTATTTAAAGATCTTTTAGACTTTAGAATTATCTAAAAACTACTTTTTATTTTTATATATATATCTAATTATAATATAAGATAATACTACCTATAAACTCTTCTTTCCTAAAGTATAAGCTCCTATAAGCTTAAAATTTAATAATATTATATTAATATTATAAAAATACTTATATATAAACCTTTATATTTTAAGTAAATTAAGATAGATTTTATTATTATATTTTATAATAATTATTTTTATAAACTATTTTATAGAATTAGTAGCTTCTTAGAGTAATATATATATCTTTAAAAGCCTAATAAAGAAATTAAAAGCTATTAGATCTCTACTAGTTTCTATAAGAGGGACTTAATTATAATTAGAAAATAAGTTAATAAATATAAGTATAAAATATTAAGCTACTTACTTTAAAAATTTTTTAACTTTAAGAGAAGTAAAGGTATCTTATATTATCCTCTAGTTTACTTTTTAATAATTATTAATTAACTAAGCTCTACTATTTTTTTTTACTATAAGAAAGATCTTATTTTTATAAAGCTTATAACTTTACTTAAATAATACTTTATCTACTTTTTCTTTTAAAATAAAGATAATTAACTTAAATATAATTAGTAAAATATAGATTAACAATACTTACTAAACTTTATAAAAGATTATTAAAATTATAAAAAGTTTTAAAAATTAAAAGAATAATAATTATAAAACTATTATATAATAATATTACTTATAAATAATAAAGAAACTTAAATAAAAATAAGTTTCTCTATATAATTATAAGTTAAAAGGTTATTTAGAGTCTAGTTATAAAGGTAATAGATTCTAATTATAAAATTACTAATAAGACTTTAGCTTAGAGAATAAACTTTAATTATTCCTAAGCTTCCTTCTTTATTCCCTAAAAGCTTCCCTAATCCTTTAGCTATCTATAGCCTACTTTTAGGTTATATAATTACCTTACCCTAGCTCCTAGCTAAGCTAATTACTTTTATTACTTCTTCTTCTAAAGTTAATAATACTTTTAGTCTAGTTATAGTTAGTTTAGAGTTCTTACTAAGCTCTCCTATAATACTTCCTATAATACCTTTTAGTAGTTATAGAACTAGTCTTTAAGTCTATTTTAAGTCCCTTTTAGTAGTACTCTTTATATTACTCTCCTAGAACTTTAGATAGTTTTTTATTTAAAAGGTTCTTATTGTAGAGTTTGTTTTTAGTCTATTTAGAGTAGCTTTTAGTATTCTTAGTAAAAAACTTTTACTATCTTAGTAATTAGGAAAAAGAATAATATTTTTAAAATGATTTTATTTTTTAAACTTTATAAAAACTTATCTTTATTTATCTTCTAGGTAATCTAAGGAAAATTCTAGTTTTCTTTTTATAAAAACCTTTCTCTAATTGATTTCTAGTTATTAGGAAAAAAATTATATAGTATAAGTCTTCTAATTTATTCTTAAGGAGTTTATAGTTATAGGAGTAGCTTAAAAAGTTATATATAAAGCTAGCTTTAATACTTATTACTAATAATATTCTCTTTATAATTAAGTTTTTTACTAACTTAATTAGAATATTTATTTCTCTAGACTTTATATTATAGGAAGTTTTTTTAATATTTTCTATATAAGGTTTCTACTTAGATTTCTTTAGTCTTTAGTAGCTTTTTCTATATTAAATTTCTTTATATATAGTTATATATATATTTTCTTTTCTAAAATCCTTTATAATAAGATATTAAAAGAATTTTTATATTAAAAATTCTTTTTCTAAAATATATCTTTATATTTTAGATTATTTATTAAGATTATAAATCTTTTTTTAATTACTAAGCTCTTTATAATATTAAAATAGAGAAGGTATTTTTTCTTTTATAAAGTAGAGTAAAATGGAAAATTTTTATTATTAAAATAATAATATATCTTTTATAATTAAAATTATTTTTATTTCTTTACTATACTTATTTTCTTTTTTTATAATATCTTCTCTTTCTATAATTATATAACTATTTTATTTTTACT
Organism: Scedosporium apiospermum; assembly: GCF_000732125.1. Classification (NCBI taxonomy): domain Eukaryota; kingdom Fungi; phylum Ascomycota; class Sordariomycetes; order Microascales; family Microascaceae; genus Scedosporium; species Scedosporium apiospermum. The sequence goes on from NW_015971806.1 coordinate 255,410, forward strand.
TTATTATCTCTAATAATCTTTATTTTCTTATTTAATAGCTTTTTAACTTCTATTTATTATAATTATAGCTAATTTATTAATAGTAATATATTATATTCTATAGCTTTTATAGATATTATAATAGATACTCTTATAATAGTAGTACTATTAATACTAGGAAGGGGCTCTACTAGTTATAGTAAGTATAAAAGTCTTAATAATTATAAGTTATATATTAGTAGTTTATAATAGTAAAAAATTAGTTCTCTTCTCTAAAGGGTATATACTAGGAGTACTTCTTATATATATTAATTATACTTAGAAAAATTCTACTTTTAGTTAAAACTAGTAATAATTAGTTTTAGTAAATATTAAATCTTAAAATTATTAATTCTACTTTTTATTACTTCTTATTTATATAATAAGTACCTCTCTTTTTTATTATAAATTATTATTATTAATAATCTTATCTTCTATCTTAAAAGAAAACTTTTCAATTTTATTATTATTTACTTATTTCTTATCTTCTTATTAAATTTTAATTTCTAATATCCCTACTTTCTTCTTCTTACTACTTCTTACTCTTCTTTATTAACTTCTTTTATACTTAAGCTCCCTTAATAGACTTCTCTCCCTCCTTAAGCTCCTTTAGCATATCCCTTACTACTTTATTTTATTTCTTCTTCTTCTACTAGTTCTAGCTATTATTATTATTACCTTTCTTCTATTTTATATTTTTACTTATCTTTTTAATCTATTTTTTTAAAATCTTAACTTCTATTTCTAGGTCCCTATTTTTTACCTAAAATATTATATTATTCTCCTTTATTATTAACTTTATCTTTTACTATTTTTTACCTATTACCTTTTACTTTATTTATAATTTATAAATTTCCTCCTTCTATTTATTATACTTCTCCTTAATATTATTAATTTATTTTTATTATTTTACTATTTTATCTATAAGTATATTAAAATCTTTTACTAATTAGCTTTCTAAGCTTTTATTATTATTATTACTATTATTAATATATATTATTTTTATTATATTCTAATTAGTTTTAATAACTTTTATAAAGAGTATATAGTAATTAGTAATATCTAAGGTTTAGATATTTTTTTCTAATAATATTATTAGACTTACTATAAAGGCTATAAATCTATAAGTAATAACTTTTATATAATCTAGTAGAACTATCTCCTACTTTAGGTCCTTAGCTAGTTTAAGGTTTTTAGCTTAACTAAAGGCTATAGATAGTTATTAGAGTACTAGCTATATAGAATATTAATCTTTAGTCTTTTCTTTATATAATTTTTTAATATAAGTTATAACTTTATTAAGTTTTTTATTTTTATTTATATCTTTATAAGTTTTATATATTTTATTAATTATAATTATCTCTAAAACTATTAATAGTCTCTAGTACTTTAAACTTAAGTTTCTTAGATCTATAATAGTAGTTATCTTAATAAAGATTATTAAATTATTACTTTCTAGGCTTCTAATATTATTTAGAAAAGTATTTTTATATAAGTTTATATAGTTCTATCTTATTAAGCTAGGGGTTTTTAATATAATAATATCTATTAAGTTAACTATAACTTATTAGTTAATTAGGCTAGGGGTTCTAGGTATAATAATATTAGCTAGGTTACTACTAGTAATACTAGTAGGAGTTTCTTTAAAAGTATCTTTTATAATATTAATAGTTATTATTAATATATCTTATATATTAAGGGTTTAAGTATCTTTATTATTAGTATTTACTTTTCTCTCTTCTATATATTTAAGTTTTCTTTATAAAACTACTAAATAATACTTTTTCTATTCCTTTTCCTTTTTATAAATATATAGTTTCCTTAATAGTAGTTATAATATTTACTAAAATATACTTACTTCCTCTATAGTTACTTCTAAAGATAATTTAAGCTTATTTATTATAATTCTTATTTTAGTTTACTATTTAGCTCTATAATAACTATTTTTATTTATTATTTAGATAGTATTTATATATATTTAGGTATTATAAAGATTAATAATAGTTATATATAGTTTAAAGTATAATATTTTATAAATTTTAAGAAAATTACTTATTTTAGTTTTTTATAAAAAAAAAATAAATAATAGATAGTTCTAATATAAAGTTACTAGAGCTATCTTATATTTTATTTTTAATTATTAAAAGCTCTTTTCTTATCTATTATTACTTAATATTTTTAAATTAAAATAGTTTTTTCTATATTAAGGTAAGTTTTAATTTTAGTTATTTATAATAAAAAAAAATATTTATTAAAAGTAGACTAAAAATATAATTATCTAGAGGAATTTAAATAAATATATTATATAAAGGAGATTTTTTTAATAAGTTAATATTTTTTATATTTTTTTAAAGATCTTTATTAATCTCCTAAGTTTATTAATATATTCTTTTTACTACTTTTTATAATCTTTAATAGCTTTACTTATAGAGATTTATAGATCTATTATTTAAAGCTATTAGTTATATTTAATATTATATTCCTTTTACTTAATTAGAAATTCCTTTCTTAGTAGATATATTTTTTATAATATATAATAATCTATAATTCTTTTAATTTTATAATAGATATCTTCTTCTATTATAATTAGTTTTAAAAGTAGTTTCTATTTTTAAAATAAGTCTTTTCCTTATCTAGGCTTTTAAATATAAATTATATTTACTATAGGGTATACTTACTACTTCTTTAGAAAATTAAGTTTTACTATAAGCTTATATATTCTCTATATAACTTTAAATAGCTTTATTTTTATTAAAGACTACTTTTTTTTTAGTTTACTTAATAAGTAATATCTTTTATATAGTTATAAATATATTATATTTCCTTTATTAACTTTAATTAACTTATATTTTTTATTATATTATAGTTTTAACAGTATTTTTATAATATTAATTAATATTTAAGCTTCTTTTTAATATATTTTTCTAACTAGTTTTAATATATTCTAGTTTAGTAGTTTTTATTTTCTAGTTATTATTATAATTACTAATATTATAATATTAATAAGATATTTACCTAGTTTTTTTTAAAATAATTAAAAAGGTAGTATTAAAAAGTAATTTTAATTACTTAGATTTTCCTTTTAAAGATCTTATTTATTTATAAATAGTAAACTATAATTAGAAGGAGTTCTACTTAAAGAAGATTAAATATTACTTACTATATCTTTAATATAAATTTTAGGTTTCTATTATTAATAATTTATCTAGGTAATCTTTAATTATAAAGTAATAGTATTTTTATTAGTACTATTACCTATTTATTAACTATATATCTTTTATTACCTAATATTAGTATTATCTTCTTACTAAAGATATAGCTTATTATTAATATAAAATTAAAAAAGTTATAGTTTAAAATTATTTAGTATATACTTTTAAAGAGGATATTTAATATATCTATAATAAAGTTAATAGTAATAGTATAATATAAGATAGGGATTATAGTTATATACTTTATTTTACTATATAGAAAACTTTTACTTAACTTATTATTATAGTAATTAATATATTATATAATATATTTTTTAATCTTATTTACTTTATAGGAGAAGTAAAATTTATATAATTTTTTTAATATTTAGGTCTCCTCTATATACTATTTATTATTATAAGCTATTTTTAATATATCTTTAATATAATTATATAGTATATATAACTTAAAGCTTATTTTAATATCTTTATAATATAATAGTCTATTCTTTTCTTTAAAAAGCTCTAATAATATTTAAAATCTTCTACTTTAATATTCTCTTTTAGTTTCTAGCTTATATCTACTTACTATAGCTTTTAGGATCTTACTATACTTAATATCTTTTATATACTTAGTAACTAGCTTTTAGTAAAACTCTCCTACTATAATTATTAATATTACTTATACTTCTTTATCTTTAATTATATATACTTTTAAAGATAATTTTACTAAAACTATATATATTAGCTTATTAATATTATTATTAATATTATTTAGTTTATTAAATTATTTTAAGTTTAGTTTATTATTAGTAAAATTTAATTAAAATAGTTTTAATAATATATTAGATATTATATTTAATTTTCCTAAAATATAATTTATTACTAATTTAAATTAAGATAGCTAGTTTATTATATTTACTAGTTTTAGGTTTGCTTTATTAAAATCTATTATCTAAAGTAAAGTATATATTATAATTTCTTTTATTATAATATAATCTATTAAAATTTATATTAGAAATTAGTTTAATTATATTATTTTTCTTAGCTTATAAATAGTCTAAACTAATATAGCTACTTTTACTTCTATTAAGCTATATTGCTTTTTAATAGATAAAGTTATTTTTAATAGGAATATTATTAGTTTTAGTTTTATAAATAGAATATCTTATTTAAATATATCTTTTCTATTTTATTTTAGTAACTTTAGTTAAAATATATAGATATTATATATATTTTTAGAAATATTTATCTTAATAAATAAAACTTATATTAGGTTATAGTAATATAGGAATATATTTTATATTAAGTAATATTATAGGTCTTTAAATATTATTACTTTTTTTTTTATTAGTATAAATTTTCTCTTTAAAGTTTTAGCTTTCTATTAACTTTTATTCTACTTTCTTAAGGTAATCTTTCTAGTATTATATATATTTACTAGTTCTAATATCTTCTATTCTTATAAGGGAGTAATTCTAACTCTAAACTATAGAATTCTACTTTTTAGCTATATTACTATTTTTATATATATTTTTAGAGTTATTAGATTTAATAAATACTTCTTAATATATATAAAGCCTATAATCTTATCTAATATTTTCTAGATTCCCTTATTATTAATAATAAACCTAAGGAATTTAATATATAGGAATATTAAGAATAACTTTTCTATTATAATATAAAGTTAATATTAGTTAATAATCTTTAAAATTATTTTTAGATATTTTAAATATTTTTCCTTTATATTACTAAATATAATAATATTATTAATATAAGCTTTAATAAAGTCCTTATATTTAAAGAAAAGCTTATTTATAAATCTTTAAATATAACCTAGTAAGTTCTTAAATCTTATAAATACTATATTAGATCTTTCTAACTTATATAAGCTAATTACTATTATCTTATTATAGTATTTAAATAAGACTAGTAATTAGAAAAAGAAATCTCTAATATTTAGTATTAATAGGAACTTCTTTCCTTATAAAATTTTAATAATATTAGCTTAGTAGAAGATAGGTATTAAGTATAGTAATCTTATTTAGTAGCTAGAAGTCTACTATAACTCTTCCTTTCCTTATATTATTAACTACTTTCTATACTATAAATATTAAGTATATAATTAATATTAATTTATCTATCTAGTTTATTTTTCTTATGGTATATAGAGTATTATAGATTTTATTAAGGAATTTCTAATCTAGTTATAATAGTCTATATTTCTTAATTATTTTCTTCTAATTTTATTATCTATCTATAAAGTTAATTCTTATTTTTTTATCTTTTAATATTAATACTATTTTTTTATTATAGTATATATTATACTTTTCTACTACTTTTTTAACTTTAATAGTAAATTCTAGGTTATTATTTATAATATATACTCTATATTTAGATCTAATTATTAGTATATTTCCTAGTTTATTAATATTATAGTTTAGGAGCTAGTATTTATTCTATATTTCTAATAGGTTTTTTTATACTTCTATAAGTTTTTCTATTTTATATTTTACTTATTCTTATATATAAACTAGCTTTTTTTTACTAATATTTTCTTTTTTATTTAAAATCTTAAGCTTTTTTATAGAGATTATACTTATTATTAGTTTTCTTATATATTATTTTAATTATCTAATCTTATTATTTTTAAAGATCTTTATTACTTTTTTAATATTATTGTATATTATAATAAATCTTAAAATATTAATATTAAAGATTATATTAAAAATAGTAAAGTATATTATTTAAAAGTAGTAGTTTATATCTATTATCTTCTTATTTTCTAATAGTAATATTAATTAAATTATTAATAATAATATTTCTTTACTTAGTTTAATTTCTATTTATACTATATATATAATTTTTATAATATAGCTTACTTATATTACTTAAATTTAATATTAGTTCTTATATAAAATACTTTAAAGTTAATTTATTTTTTAATAATATTAATTATAGTTTCTATATTATATAGTATTTATATTTTAAGTAAAAGCTTTAATATTAAGTTATTAATAATATCTATTTTTATAGTAATATAAGCTAATATATTCTTTTTTTTTTATTTATTTAAGTATATAGAACTTAAAAAATATAACTTTTATTATTTTAAATAGTTTATTAGCTTTTATTATTATTATTAATTTCTTTTTTTTAATAAAATTTAATATTTAAGGAAAACTATTTAATCTACTTTTTATCTACTAGATTATTACTTATATTTATATCTATATAGATCTTCTAATTTTTACTTTTAACCTTAAACTTTATTAGTATTCTAATATATATTATCTTCTAAAGTCTTTTAATTTATATTAATACTATAGCTTTAAGGACTTATTCTTTTTAAAATTAAAATATTAAAAATACTTTTATTTTTAAATTATTTTTAATAGTCTATTACTTAGTAGCTAATCTCTATATTTTTACTTTTTATTTTAGGATATTAATATATATTTTTATATAAATATATAATTATATATATAATTTAAATATTTTTTAATATTTTATATATATTTTTACTAAATTAAAATAAACTCTTCTTATTTTCTTCTTTTCTACTTTTAAAATTACTAGTTTTTTATTAGAGTTTTCTTTTTTATTATCTAAATTATCTTTTT